>NC_134842.1:102593796-102773796 GCF_965363235.1 Mytilus galloprovincialis
GACCCTAACCCTAACCCTAACCCTAACCCTAACCCTAACCCTAACCCTAACCCTAACCCTGACCTTAACCCAAACACTAACCCTAACCCAAACCCCAAATGTGTTAAAATTGTTGTTTTGGAGGCCTAGCTTTATCTCGGAAAGGATAAGTCTAGGAGGGTAACCGATTGGATTTTCGTATTAAGTTTTTTCACGAACTTCTCAAAAATCAAAGTTTTGGAGGGATGGGGGGTCAGGTTATGGTTTTTGGTACTTTTCATAGTCGATCTTTTCAATATTTCAACATGATTCTATGCTTCGTTCGGCTTGATGTTAAAAAATCGGCCCCGTTAGGGGTAGTACTTTTTGACAATTAAGCCCCTGGTGAAGACCGCAAGTCTTTATCTTTTGTAGTTTGGGAGTTGGTGTTAATTTCGGGGTTAGGCTTTACTCTCGCACAAACGTTTCTTCAGTGAGGTCGGAAAGTGCGGTCGTACACTTCAGTGATACCAATGAGTTTTCATCCTTTAGATCGCCTTTCCATCTTTTAGGAACAGTTAACTTTATGAAAATATCTCTATTCAAATCCATTCTACATCTGTTTGAAGATTGAGGTCAAAGGCACTTTTCATACTCTGTACTTAGAAATATTGTTGGAAATTTCTGACGCATGCGCAGTCACAAAAAAGGGCAGACATGCGCAGAAGTGACAATGGGCACCTCACTAACCCTCGTCAAAGTACACTACCCTGTCCCAATCATTACCCTAATCCGTACCCTAACCCTAACCCTGACCCTAACCCTGACCCAAACCCTGACCCTTACCCTAACCCTAACCCTGACCCTAACCCAAACACTAACCATGACCCTAACCCTAACCCTAACCCTAACCCTAACCCTAACCCTAACCCTAACCCTAACCCTGACCTTAACCCAAACACTAACCCTAACCCAAACCCCAAATGTGTTAAAATTGTTGTTTTGGAGGCCTAGCTTTATCTCGGAAAGGATAAGTCTAGGAGGGTAACCGATTGGATTTTCGTATTAAGTTTTTTCACGAACTTCTCAAAAATCAAAGTTTTGGAGGGATGGGGGGTCAGGTTATGGTTTTTGGTACTTTTCATAGTCGATCTTTTCAATATTTCAACATGATTCTATGCTTCGTTCGGCTTGATGTTAAAAAATCGGCCCCGTTAGGGGTAGTACTTTTTGACAATTAAGCCCCTGGTGAAGACCGCAAGTCTTTATCTTTTGTAGTTTGGGAGTTGGTGTTAATTTCGGGGTTAGGCTTTACTCTCGCACAAACGTTTCTTCAGTGAGGTCGGAAAGTGCGGTCGTACACTTCAGTGATACCAATGAGTTTTCATCCTTTAGATCGCCTTTCCATCTTTTAGGAACAGTTAACTTTATGAAAATATCTCTATTCAAATCCATTCTACATCTGTTTGAAGATTGAGGTCAAAGGCACTTTTCATACTCTGTACTTAGAAATATTGTTGGAAATTTCTGACGCATGCGCAGTCACAAAAAAGGGCAGACATGCGCAGAAGTGACAATGGGCACCTCACTAACCCTCGTCAAAGTACACTACCCTGTCCCAATCATTACCCTAATCCGTACCCTAACCCTAACCCTGACCCTAACCCTGACCCAAACCCTGACCCTTACCCTAACCCTAACCCTGACCCTAACCCAAACACTAACCATGACCCTAACCCTAACCCTAACCCTAACCCTAACCCTAACCCTAACCCTAACCCTAACCCTGACCTTAACCCAAACACTAACCCTAACCCAAACCCCAAATGTGTTAAAATTGTTGTTTTGGAGGCCTAGCTTTATCTCGGAAAGGATAAGTCTAGGAGGGTAACCGATTGGATTTTCGTATTAAGTTTTTTCACGAACTTCTCAAAAATCAAAGTTTTGGAGGGATGGGGGGTCAGGTTATGGTTTTTGGTACTTTTCATAGTCGATCTTTTCAATATTTCAACATGATTCTATGCTTCGTTCGGCTTGATGTTAAAAAATCGGCCCCGTTAGGGGTAGTACTTTTTGACAATTAAGCCCCTGGTGAAGACCGCAAGTCTTTATCTTTTGTAGTTTGGGAGTTGGTGTTAATTTCGGGGTTAGGCTTTACTCTCGCACAAACGTTTCTTCAGTGAGGTCGGAAAGTGCGGTCGTACACTTCAGTGATACCAATGAGTTTTCATCCTTTAGATCGCCTTTCCATCTTTTAGGAACAGTTAACTTTATGAAAATATCTCTATTCAAATCCATTCTACATCTGTTTGAAGATTGAGGTCAAAGGCACTTTTCATACTCTGTACTTAGAAATATTGTTGGAAATTTCTGACGCATGCGCAGTCACAAAAAAGGGCAGACATGCGCAGAAGTGACAATGGGCACCTCACTAACCCTCGTCAAAGTACACTACCCTGTCCCAATCATTACCCTAATCCGTACCCTAACCCTAACCCTGACCCTAACCCTGACCCAAACCCTGACCCTTACCCTAACCCTAACCCTGACCCTAACCCAAACACTAACCATGACCCTAACCCTAACCCTAACCCTAACCCTAACCCTAACCCTAACCCTAACCCTAACCCTGACCTTAACCCAAACACTAACCCTAACCCAAACCCCAAATGTGTTAAAATTGTTGTTTTGGAGGCCTAGCTTTATCTCGGAAAGGATAAGTCTAGGAGGGTAACCGATTGGATTTTCGTATTAAGTTTTTTCACGAACTTCTCAAAAATCAAAGTTTTGGAGGGATGGGGGGTCAGGTTATGGTTTTTGGTACTTTTCATAGTCGATCTTTTCAATATTTCAACATGATTCTATGCTTCGTTCGGCTTGATGTTAAAAAATCGGCCCCGTTAGGGGTAGTACTTTTTGACAATTAAGCCCCTGGTGAAGACCGCAAGTCTTTATCTTTTGTAGTTTGGGAGTTGGTGTTAATTTCGGGGTTAGGCTTTACTCTCGCACAAACGTTTCTTCAGTGAGGTCGGAAAGTGCGGTCGTACACTTCAGTGATACCAATGAGTTTTCATCCTTTAGATCGCCTTTCCATCTTTTAGGAACAGTTAACTTTATGAAAATATCTCTATTCAAATCCATTCTACATCTGTTTGAAGATTGAGGTCAAAGGCACTTTTCATACTCTGTACTTAGAAATATTGTTGGAAATTTCTGACGCATGCGCAGTCACAAAAAAGGGCAGACATGCGCAGAAGTGACAATGGGCACCTCACTAACCCTCGTCAAAGTACACTACCCTGTCCCAATCATTACCCTAATCCGTACCCTAACCCTAACCCTGACCCTAACCCTGACCCAAACCCTGACCCTTACCCTAACCCTAACCCTGACCCTAACCCAAACACTAACCATGACCCTAACCCTAACCCTAACCCTAACCCTAACCCTAACCCTAACCCTAACCCTAACCCTGACCTTAACCCAAACACTAACCCTAACCCAAACCCCAAATGTGTTAAAATTGTTGTTTTGGAGGCCTAGCTTTATCTCGGAAAGGATAAGTCTAGGAGGGTAACCGATTGGATTTTCGTATTAAGTTTTTTCACGAACTTCTCAAAAATCAAAGTTTTGGAGGGATGGGGGGTCAGGTTATGGTTTTTGGTACTTTTCATAGTCGATCTTTTCAATATTTCAACATGATTCTATGCTTCGTTCGGCTTGATGTTAAAAAATCGGCCCCGTTAGGGGTAGTACTTTTTGACAATTAAGCCCCTGGTGAAGACCGCAAGTCTTTATCTTTTGTAGTTTGGGAGTTGGTGTTAATTTCGGGGTTAGGCTTTACTCTCGCACAAACGTTTCTTCAGTGAGGTCGGAAAGTGCGGTCGTACACTTCAGTGATACCAATGAGTTTTCATCCTTTAGATCGCCTTTCCATCTTTTAGGAACAGTTAACTTTATGAAAATATCTCTATTCAAATCCATTCTACATCTGTTTGAAGATTGAGGTCAAAGGCACTTTTCATACTCTGTACTTAGAAATATTGTTGGGAATTTCTGACGCATGCGCAGTCACAAAAAAGGGCAGACATGCGCAGAAGTGACAATGGGCACCTCACTAACCCTCGTCAAAGTACACTACCCTGTCCCAATCATTACCCTAATCCGTACCCTAACCCTAACCCTGACCCTAACCCTGACCCAAACCCTGACCCTTACCCTAACCCTAACCCTGACCCTAACCCAAACACTAACCATGACCCTAACCCTAACCCTAACCCTAACCCTAACCCTAACCCTAACCCTAACCCTAACCCTGACCTTAACCCAAACACTAACCCTAACCCAAACCCCAAATGTGTTAAAATTGTTGTTTTGGAGGCCTAGCTTTATCTCGGAAAGGATAAGTCTAGGAGGGTAACCGATTGGATTTTCGTATTAAGTTTTTTCACGAACTTCTCAAAAATCAAAGTTTTGGAGGGATGGGGGGTCAGGTTATGGTTTTTGGTACTTTTCATAGTCGATCTTTTCAATATTTCAACATGATTCTATGCTTCGTTCGGCTTGATGTTAAAAAATCGGCCCCGTTAGGGGTAGTACTTTTTGACAATTAAGCCCCTGGTGAAGACCGCAAGTCTTTATCTTTTGTAGTTTGGGAGTTGGTGTTAATTTCGGGGTTAGGCTTTACTCTCGCACAAACGTTTCTTCAGTGAGGTCGGAAAGTGCGGTCGTACACTTCAGTGATACCAATGAGTTTTCATCCTTTAGATCGCCTTTCCATCTTTTAGGAACAGTTAACTTTATGAAAATATCTCTATTCAAATCCATTCTACATCTGTTTGAAGATTGAGGTCAAAGGCACTTTTCATACTCTGTACTTAGAAATATTGTTGGAAATTTCTGACGCATGCGCAGTCACAAAAAAGGGCAGACATGCGCAGAAGTGACAATGGGCACCTCACTAACCCTCGTCAAAGTACACTACCCTGTCCCAATCATTACCCTAATCCGTACCCTAACCCTAACCCTGACCCTAACCCTGACCCAAACCCTGACCCTTACCCTAACCCTAACCCTGACCCTAACCCAAACACTAACCATGACCCTAACCCTAACCCTTACCCTAACCCTAACCCGAACCCTAACCCTAACCCTAACCCTGACCTTAACCCAAACACTAACCCTAACCGAAACCCCAAATGTGTTAAAATTGTTGTTTTGGAGGCCTAGCTTTATCTCGGAAAGGATAAGTCTAGGAGGGTAACCGATTGGATTTTCGTATTAAGTTTTTTCACGAACTTCTCAAAAATCAAAGTTTTGGAGGGATGGGGGGTCAGGTTATGGTTTTTGGTACTTTTCATAGTCGATCTTTTCAATATTTCAACATGATTCTATGCTTCGTTCGGCTTGATGTTAAAAAATCGGCCCCGTTAGGGGTAGTACTTTTTGACAATTAAGCCCCTGGTGAAGACCGCAAGTCTTTATCTTTTGTAGTTTGGGAGTTGGTGTTAATTTCGGGGTTAGGCTTTACTCTCGCACAAACGTTTCTTCAGTGAGGTCGGAAAGTGCGGTCGTACACTTCAGTGATACCAATGAGTTTTCATCCTTTAGATCGCCTTTCCATCTTTTAGGAACAGTTAACTTTATGAAAATATCTCTATTCAAATCCATTCTACATCTGTTTGAAGATTGAGGTCAAAGGCACTTTTCATACTCTGTACTTAGAAATATTGTTGGAAATTTCTGACGCATGCGCAGTCACAAAAAAGGGCAGACATGCGCAGAAGTGACAATGGGCACCTCACTAACCCTCGTCAAAGTACACTACCCTGTCCCAATCATTACCCTAATCCGTACCCTAACCCTAACCCTGACCCTAACCCTGACCCAAACCCTGACCCTTACCCTAACCCTAACCCTGACCCTAACCCAAACACTAACCATGACCCTAACCCTAACCCTAACCCTAACCCTAACCCTAACCCTAACCCTAACCCTAACCCTGACCTTAACCCAAACACTAACCCTAACCCAAACCCCAAATGTGTTAAAATTGTTGTTTTGGAGGCCTAGCTTTATCTCGGAAAGGATAAGTCTAGGAGGGTAACCGATTGGATTTTCGTATTAAGTTTTTTCACGAACTTCTCAAAAATCAAAGTTTTGGAGGGATGGGGGGTCAGGTTATGGTTTTTGGTACTTTTCATAGTCGATCTTTTCAATATTTCAACATGATTCTATGCTTCGTTCGGCTTGATGTTAAAAAATCGGCCCCGTTAGGGGTAGTACTTTTTGACAATTAAGCCCCTGGTGAAGACCGCAAGTCTTTATCTTTTGTAGTTTGGGAGTTGGTGTTAATTTCGGGGTTAGGCTTTACTCTCGCACAAACGTTTCTTCAGTGAGGTCGGAAAGTGCGGTCGTACACTTCAGTGATACCAATGAGTTTTCATCCTTTAGATCGCCTTTCCATCTTTTAGGAACAGTTAACTTTATGAAAATATCTCTATTCAAATCCATTCTACATCTGTTTGAAGATTGAGGTCAAAGGCACTTTTCATACTCTGTACTTAGAAATATTGTTGGAAATTTCTGACGCATGCGCAGTCACAAAAAAGGGCAGACATGCGCAGAAGTGACAATGGGCACCTCACTAACCCTCGTCAAAGTACACTACCCTGTCCCAATCATTACCCTAATCCGTACCCTAACCCTAACCCTGACCCTAACCCTGACCCAAACCCTGACCCTTACCCTAACCCTAACCCTGACCCTAACCCAAACACTAACCATGACCCTAACCCTAACCCTAACCCTAACCCTAACCCTAACCCTAACCCTAACCCTAACCCTGACCTTAACCCAAACACTAACCCTAACCCAAACCCCAAATGTGTTAAAATTGTTGTTTTTGGAGGCCTAGCTTTATCTCGGAAAGGATAAGTCTAGGAGGGTAACCGATTGGATTTTCGTATTAAGTTTTTTCACGAACTTCTCAAAAATCAAAGTTTTGGAGGGATGGGGGGTCAGGTTATGGTTTTTGGTACTTTTCATAGTCGATCTTTTCAATATTTCAACATGATTCTATGCTTCGTTCGGCTTGATGTTAAAAAATCGGCCCCGTTAGGGGTAGTACTTTTTGACAATTAAGCCCCTGGTGAAGACCGCAAGTCTTTATCTTTTGTAGTTTGGGAGTTGGTGTTAATTTCGGGGTTAGGCTTTACTCTCGCACAAACGTTTCTTCAGTGAGGTCGGAAAGTGCGGTCGTACACTTCAGTGATACCAATGAGTTTTCATCCTTTAGATCGCCTTTCCATCTTTTAGGAACAGTTAACTTTATGAAAATATCTCTATTCAAATCCATTCTACATCTGTTTGAAGATTGAGGTCAAAGGCACTTTTCATACTCTGTACTTAGAAATATTGTTGGAAATTTCTGACGCATGCGCAGTCACAAAAAAGGGCAGACATGCGCAGAAGTGACAATGGGCACCTCACTAACCCTCGTCAAAGTACACTACCCTGTCCCAATCATTACCCTAATCCGTACCCTAACCCTAACCCTGACCCTAACCCTGACCCAAACCCTGACCCTTACCCTAACCCTAACCCTGACCCTAACCCAAACACTAACCATGACCCTAACCCTAACCCTAACCCTAACCCTAACCCTAACCCTAACCCTAACCCTAACCCTGACCTTAACCCAAACACTAACCCTAACCCAAACCCCAAATGTGTTAAAATTGTTGTTTTGGAGGCCTAGCTTTATCTCGGAAAGGATAAGTCTAGGAGGGTAACCGATTGGATTTTCGTATTAAGTTTTTTCACGAACTTCTCAAAAATCAAAGTTTTGGAGGGATGGGGGGTCAGGTTATGGTTTTTGGTACTTTTCATAGTCGATCTTTTCAATATTTCAACATGATTCTATGCTTCGTTCGGCTTGATGTTAAAAAATCGGCCCCGTTAGGGGTAGTACTTTTTGACAATTAAGCCCCTGGTGAAGACCGCAAGTCTTTATCTTTTGTAGTTTGGGAGTTGGTGTTAATTTCGGGGTTAGGCTTTACTCTCGCACAAACGTTTCTTCAGTGAGGTCGGAAAGTGCGGTCGTACACTTCAGTGATACCAATGAGTTTTCATCCTTTAGATCGCCTTTCCATCTTTTAGGAACAGTTAACTTTATGAAAATATCTCTATTCAAATCCATTCTACATCTGTTTGAAGATTGAGGTCAAAGGCACTTTTCATACTCTGTACTTAGAAATATTGTTGGAAATTTCTGACGCATGCGCAGTCACAAAAAAGGGCAGACATGCGCAGAAGTGACAATGGGCACCTCACTAACCCTCGTCAAAGTACACTACCCTGTCCCAATCATTACCCTAATCCGTACCCTAACCCTAACCCTGACCCTAACCCTGACCCAAACCCTGACCCTTACCCTAACCCTAACCCTGACCCTAACCCAAACACTAACCATGACCCTAACCCTAACCCTAACCCTAACCCTAACCCTAACCCTAACCCTAACCCTAACCCTGACCTTAACCCAAACACTAACCCTAACCCAAACCCCAAATGTGTTAAAATTGTTGTTTTGGAGGCCTAGCTTTATCTCGGAAAGGATAAGTCTAGGAGGGTAACCGATTGGATTTTCGTATTAAGTTTTTTCACGAACTTCTCAAAAATCAAAGTTTTGGAGGGATGGGGGGTCAGGTTATGGTTTTTGGTACTTTTCATAGTCGATCTTTTCAATATTTCAACATGATTCTATGCTTCGTTCGGCTTGATGTTAAAAAATCGGCCCCGTTAGGGGTAGTACTTTTTGACAATTAAGCCCCTGGTGAAGACCGCAAGTCTTTATCTTTTGTAGTTTGGGAGTTGGTGTTAATTTCGGGGTTAGGCTTTACTCTCGCACAAACGTTTCTTCAGTGAGGTCGGAAAGTGCGGTCGTACACTTCAGTGATACCAATGAGTTTTCATCCTTTAGATCGCCTTTCCATCTTTTAGGAACAGTTAACTTTATGAAAATATCTCTATTCAAATCCATTCTACATCTGTTTGAAGATTGAGGTCAAAGGCACTTTTCATACTCTGTACTTAGAAATATTGTTGGAAATTTCTGACGCATGCGCAGTCACAAAAAAGGGCAGACATGCGCAGAAGTGACAATGGGCACCTCACTAACCCTCGTCAAAGTACACTACCCTGTCCCAATCATTACCCTAATCCGTACCCTAACCCTAACCCTGACCCTAACCCTGACCCAAACCCTGACCCTTACCCTAACCCTAACCCTGACCCTAACCCAAACACTAACCATGACCCTAACCCTAACCCTTACCCTAACCCTAACCCGAACCCTAACCCTAACCCTAACCCTGACCTTAACCCAAACACTAACCCTAACCGAAACCCCAAATGTGTTAAAATTGTTGTTTTGGAGGCCTAGCTTTATGTCGGAAAGGATAAGTCTAGGAGGGTAACCGATTGGATTTTCGTATTAAGTTTTTTCACGAACTTCTCAAAAATCAAAGTTTTGGAGGGATGGGGGGTCAGGTTATGGTTTTTGGTACTTTTCATAGTCGATCTTTTCAATATTTCAACATGATTCTATGCTTCGTTCGGCTTGATGTTAAAAAATCGGCCCCGTTAGGGGTAGTACTTTTTGACAATTAAGCCCCTGGTGAAGACCGCAAGTCTTTATCTTTTGTAGTTTGGGAGTTGGTGTTAATTTCGGGGTTAGGCTTTACTCTCGCACAAACGTTTCTTCAGTGAGGTCGGAAAGTGCGGTCGTACACTTCAGTGATACCAATGAGTTTTCATCCTTTAGATCGCCTTTCCATCTTTTAGGAACAGTTAACTTTATGAAAATATCTCTATTCAAATCCATTCTACATCTGTTTGAAGATTGAGGTCAAAGGCACTTTTCATACTCTGTACTTAGAAATATTGTTGGAAATTTCTGACGCATGCGCAGTCACAAAAAAGGGCAGACATGCGCAGAAGTGACAATGGGCACCTCACTAACCCTCGTCAAAGTACACTACCCTGTCCCAATCATTACCCTAATCCGTACCCTAACCCTAACCCTGACCCTAACCCTGACCCAAACCCTGACCCTTACCCTAACCCTAACCCTGACCCTAACCCAAACACTAACCATGACCCTAACCCTAACCCTAACCCTAACCCTAACCCTAACCCTAACCCTAACCCTAACCCTGACCTTAACCCAAACACTAACCCTAACCCAAACCCCAAATGTGTTAAAATTGTTGTTTTGGAGGCCTAGCTTTATCTCGGAAAGGATAAGTCTAGGAGGGTAACCGATTGGATTTTCGTATTAAGTTTTTTCACGAACTTCTCAAAAATCAAAGTTTTGGAGGGATGGGGGGTCAGGTTATGGTTTTTGGTACTTTTCATAGTCGATCTTTTCAATATTTCAACATGATTCTATGCTTCGTTCGGCTTGATGTTAAAAAATCGGCCCCGTTAGGGGTAGTACTTTTTGACAATTAAGCCCCTGGTGAAGACCGCAAGTCTTTATCTTTTGTAGTTTGGGAGTTGGTGTTAATTTCGGGGTTAGGCTTTACTCTCGCACAAACGTTTCTTCAGTGAGGTCGGAAAGTGCGGTCGTACACTTCAGTGATACCAATGAGTTTTCATCCTTTAGATCGCCTTTCCATCTTTTAGGAACAGTTAACTTTATGAAAATATCTCTATTCAAATCCATTCTACATCTGTTTGAAGATTGAGGTCAAAGGCACTTTTCATACTCTGTACTTAGAAATATTGTTGGAAATTTCTGACGCATGCGCAGTCACAAAAAAGGGCAGACATGCGCAGAAGTGACAATGGGCACCTCACTAACCCTCGTCAAAGTACACTACCCTGTCCCAATCATTACCCTAATCCGTACCCTAACCCTAACCCTGACCCTAACCCTGACCCAAACCCTGACCCTTACCCTAACCCTAACCCTGACCCTAACCCAAACACTAACCATGACCCTAACCCTAACCCTAACCCTAACCCTAACCCTAACCCTAACCCTAACCCTAACCCTGACCTTAACCCAAACACTAACCCTAACCCAAACCCCAAATGTGTTAAAATTGTTGTTTTGGAGGCCTAGCTTTATCTCGGAAAGGATAAGTCTAGGAGGGTAACCGATTGGATTTTCGTATTAAGTTTTTTCACGAACTTCTCAAAAATCAAAGTTTTGGAGGGATGGGGGGTCAGGTTATGGTTTTTGGTACTTTTCATAGTCGATCTTTTCAATATTTCAACATGATTCTATGCTTCGTTCGGCTTGATGTTAAAAAATCGGCCCCGTTAGGGGTAGTACTTTTTGACAATTAAGCCCCTGGTGAAGACCGCAAGTCTTTATCTTTTGTAGTTTGGGAGTTGGTGTTAATTTCGGGGTTAGGCTTTACTCTCGCACAAACGTTTCTTCAGTGAGGTCGGAAAGTGCGGTCGTACACTTCAGTGATACCAATGAGTTTTCATCCTTTAGATCGCCTTTCCATCTTTTAGGAACAGTTAACTTTATGAAAATATCTCTATTCAAATCCATTCTACATCTGTTTGAAGATTGAGGTCAAAGGCACTTTTCATACTCTGTACTTAGAAATATTGTTGGAAATTTCTGACGCATGCGCAGTCACAAAAAAGGGCAGACATGCGCAGAAGTGACAATGGGCACCTCACTAACCCTCGTCAAAGTACACTACCCTAACCTAAACGCTAACCCTAACCCTAACCCTAACCCTAACCCTTCTCACGCATGCGCAGTCACAGAAAAGGGCAGACATGCGCAGAAGTGAAAAAGGGCACCTCACAAATCTCGTCAAAGTATACTACCATGTCCCTGACCTTGACCCTTACTCAAAACCTAACCCTAACCCTGACCCAAACCCTAACCCAAACCCTTAATTAGGGTTAACCCTAACCCTAACCCTAACCCTAACCCTAACCCTAACCCTAACCCTAACCCAAACCCTAACCCTAACCCAAACCCTAACCCAAACCCTTAAATAGGGTTTAGGTTAGGGTTAGGGTTTAGGTTAGGGTTAGTGTTAGTGTTTGGGTTAGGGTTTGGGTTAGGGTTAGGGTTAGGGTTAGGGTTAGGGTTAGGGTTAACCCTAATTAGGGTTAGGGTTAGGGTTAGGGTTAGTGTTAGGGTTTGGGTTAGTGTTTAGGTTAGGGTTAGTGTTAGGGTTTGGGTTAGGGTTTGGGTTAGTGTTAAGGTTAGGGTTAGTGTTTGGGTTAGGGTTTGGGTTAGTGTTTAGGTTAGGGTTAGTGTTAGGGTTTGGGTTAGTGTTAAGGTTAGGGTTAGGGTTAGTGTTTGGGTTAGGGTTTGGGTCAAACACTTACCCTAACCCAAATCCCAAATGTGTTAAAATTGTTGATTTGGAGGCCTTACTTTATCTCGGAACGGGTAAGTGTAGAAGGATAACCTATTGCAGTTTCGTGTTAAGTTTTTCACGAACTTCTTAAAAGAAAGAGTTGTGTATGGATGGGGGTCCGGTTATGATGTTTGAAAAAAAAAAAAAAAAAAAATAATCTTTCAATTATCATGCAGTGAGGTCGGAGAGTGCGGCCGTACACTTCAGTGATACCAATACGTTTTCATCCTCTAGATCGCCTTTCCATCTTTTAGGAACAGTTAACTTTAAGAAGATATCTCTATTCAAATTCATTCTACATCTGTTTGAAGATTGAAGTCAAAGGCAATTTTCATACTCTGTACTTAGAAATATTTTTAAATAACCCAAACCCAAACACTAACACTAACACTAACCCTAACCTAAACGCTAACCCTAACCCTAACCCTAACCCTAACCCTTCTCACGCATGCGCAGTCACAGAAAAGGGCAGACATGCGCAGAAGTGAAAAAGGGCACCTCACAAATCTCGTCAAAGTATACTACCATGTCCCTGACCTTGACCCTTACTCAAAACCTAACCCTAACCCTGACCCAAACCCTAACCCAAACCCTTAATTAGGGTTAACCCTAACCCTAACCCTAACCCTAACCCTAACCCTAACCCAAACCCTAACCCTAACCCAAACCCTAACCCAAACCCTTAAATAGGGTTTAGGTTAGGGTTAGGGTTTAGGTTAGGGTTAGTGTTAGTGTTTGGGTTAGGGTTTGGGTTAGGGTTAGGGTTAGGGTTAGGGTTAGGGTTAGGGTTAACCCTAATTAGGGTTAGGGTTAGGGTTAGGGTTAGTGTTAGGGTTTGGGTTAGTGTTTAGGTTAGGGTTAGTGTTAGGGTTTGGGTTAGGGTTTGGGTTAGTGTTAAGGTTAGGGTTAGTGTTTGGGTTAGGGTTTGGGTTAGTGTTTAGGTTAGGGTTAGTGTTAGGGTTTGGGTTAGTGTTAAGGTTAGGGTTAGGGTTAGTGTTTGGGTTAGGGTTTGGGTCAAACACTTACCCTAACCCAAATCCCAAATGTGTTAAAATTGTTGATTTGGAGGCCTTACTTTATCTCGGAACGGGTAAGTGTAGAAGGATAACCTATTGCAGTTTCGTGTTAAGTTTTTCACGAACTTCTTAAAAGAAAGAGTTGTGTATGGATGGGGGTCCGGTTATGATGTTTGAAAAAAAAAAAAAAAAAAAATAATCTTTCAATTATCATGCAGTGAGGTCGGAGAGTGCGGCCGTACACTTCAGTGATACCAATACGTTTTCATCCTCTAGATCGCCTTTCCATCTTTTAGGAACAGTTAACTTTAAGAAGATATCTCTATTCAAATTCATTCTACATCTGTTTGAAGATTGAAGTCAAAGGCAATTTTCATACTCTGTACTTAGAAATATTTTTAAATAACCCAAACCCAAACACTAACACTAACACTAACCCTAACCTAAACGCTAACCCTAACCCTAACCCTAACCCTAACCCTTCTCACGCATGCGCAGTCACAGAAAAGGGCAGACATGCGCAGAAGTGAAAAAGGGCACCTCACAAATCTCGTCAAAGTATACTACCATGTCCCTGACCTTGACCCTTACTCAAAACCTAACCCTAACCCTGACCCAAACCCTAACCCAAACCCTTAATTAGGGTTAACCCTAACCCTAACCCTAACCCTAACCCTAACCCTAACCCTAACCCTAACCCAAACCCTAACCCTAACCCAAACCCTAACCCAAACCCTTAAATAGGGTTTAGGTTAGGGTTAGTGTTAGTGTTTGGGTTAGGGTTTGGGTTAGGGTTAGGGTTAGGGTTAGGGTTAGGGTTAGGGTTAACCCTAATTAGGGTTAGGGTTAGGGTTAGGGTTAGTGTTAGGGTTTGGGTTAGTGTTTAGGTTAGGGTTAGTGTTAGGGTTTGGGTTAGGGTTTGGGTTAGTGTTAAGGTTAGGGTTAGTGTTTGGGTTAGGGTTTGGGTTAGTGTTTAGGTTAGGGTTAGTGTTAGGGTTTGGGTTAGTGTTAAGGTTAGGGTTAGGGTTAGTGTTTGGGTTAGGGTTTGGGTCAAACACTTACCCTAACCCAAATCCCAAATGTGTTAAAATTGTTGATTTGGAGGCCTTACTTTATCTTGGAACGGGTAAGTGTAGAAGGATAACCTATTGCAGTTTCGTGTTAAGTTTTTCACGAACTTCTTAAAAGAAAGAGTTGTGTATGGATGGGGGTCCGGTTATGATGTTTGAAAAAAAAAAAAAAAAAAATAATCTTTCAATTATCATGCAGTGAGGTCGGAGAGTGCGGCCGTACACTTCAGTGATACCAATACGTTTTCATCCTCTAGATCGCCTTTCCATCTTTTAGGAACAGTTAACTTTAAGAAGATATCTCTATTCAAATTCATTCTACATCTGTTTGAAGATTGAAGTCAAAGGCAATTTTCATACTCTGTACTTAGAAATATTTTTAAATAACCCAAACCCAAACACTAACACTAACACTAACCCTAACCTAAACGCTAACCCTAACCCTAACCCTAACCCTAACCCTTCTCACGCATGCGCAGTCACAGAAAAGGGCAGACATGCGCAGAAGTGAAAAAGGGCACCTCACAAATCTCGTCAAAGTATACTACCCTAACCCTAACCCTAACCCTAACCCTAACCCTAACCCTAACCCTAACCCTAACCCTAACCCTAACCCTAACCCTAACCCTAACCCTAACCCTAACCCTAACCCTAACCTAACCCTAACCCTAACCCTAACCCTAACCCTAACCCTAACCCTAACCCTAACCCTAACCCTAACCCTGACCCAACCCTAACCCAAACCCTTAATTAGGGTTAACCCAAACCCTAACCCTAACCCTAACCCTAACCCTTAATTAGGGTTAACCCAAACCCTTAAATAGGGTTAACCCTAACCCTAACCCTTAATTAGGGTAACCCTAACCCAAACCCTTAATTAGGGTTAACCCTAACCCAAACCCTTAATTAGGGTTAGGGTTAGGGTTAGGGTTAAGGTTAGGGTTAGTGTTAGTGTTTGGGTTAGGGTTTGGGTTAGTGTTTAGGTTAGGGTTAATGTTAGGGTAAGGGTTTGGGTTGGGTTTGGGTTAGGGTTAGGGTTAGGGTTAGTGTTAGTGTTTGGGTTAGGGTTTGGGTCAAACACTTACCCTAACCAAAATCCCAAATGTGTTAAAATTGTTGATTTGGAGGCCTTACTTTATCTCGGAACGGGTAAGTCTAGAAGGATAACCTATTGGAGTTTCGTATTAAGTTTTTCACGAACTTCTTAAAAGAAAGAGTTTTGTAGGGATGGGGGTCAGGTTATG
This sequence comes from Mytilus galloprovincialis, assembly GCF_965363235.1. Classification (NCBI taxonomy): domain Eukaryota; kingdom Metazoa; phylum Mollusca; class Bivalvia; order Mytilida; family Mytilidae; genus Mytilus; species Mytilus galloprovincialis. The sequence goes on from NC_134842.1 coordinate 102,609,489, forward strand.
ATGTTTGATAAAAAAAAAAAAAAAAAAAAAAAAAATATATAACACAAACGTTTGTTCCGTGAGGTAGGAAAGTGCGGCCGTACACTTCAGTGATACCAATAAGTTTTCATCCTCTAGATCACCATATCATCTTTTAGGAACAGTTAATTTTAAGAAGATATCTCTATTCAAATCCATTCTACATCTGTTTGAAGATTGAAGTCAAAGGCACTTTTCATACTCTGTACTTAGAAATATTTTTAAATAACCCAAACCCAAACACTAACACTAACACTAACCCTAACCTAAACGCTAACCCTAACCCTAACCCTAACCCTAACCCTTCTCACGCATGCGCAGTCACAGAAAAGGGCAGACATGCGCAGAAGTGAAAAAGGGCACCTCACTAATCTCGCCAAAGTATACTACCATGTCCCTGACCTTGACCCTTACTCAAAACCTAACCCTAACCCTGACCCAAACCCTAACCCAAACCCTTAATTAGGGTTAACCCAAACCCTAACCCTAACCCTAACCCTAACCCTTAATTAGGGTTAACCCAAACCCTTAAATAGGGTTAACCCTAACCCTAACCCTTAATTAGGGTAACCCTAACCCAAACCCTTAATTAGGGTTAACCCTAACCCAAACCCTTAATTAGGGTTAGGGTTAGGGTTAGGGTTAAGGTTAGGGTTAGTGTTAGTGTTTGGGTTAGGGTTTGGGTTAGTGTTTAGGTTAGGGTTAATGTTAGGGTAAGGGTTTGGGTTGGGTTTGGGTTAGGGTTAGGGTTAGGGTTAGTGTTAGTGTTTGGGTTAGGGTTTGGGTCAAACACTTACCCTAACCAAAATCCCAAATGTGTTAAAATTGTTGATTTGGAGGCCTTACTTTATCTCGGAACGGGTAAGTCTAGAAGGATAACCTATTGGAGTTTCGTATTAAGTTTTTCACGAACTTCTTAAAAGAAAGAGTTTTGTAGGGATGGGGGTCAGGTTATGATGTTTGATAAAAAAAAAAAAAAAAAAAAAAAAAATATATAACACAAACGTTTGTTCCGTGAGGTAGGAAAGTGCGGCCGTACACTTCAGTGATACCAATAAGTTTTCATCCTCTAGATCACCATATCATCTTTTAGGAACAGTTAATTTTAAGAAGATATCTCTATTCAAATCCATTCTACATCTGTTTGAAGATTGAAGTCAAAGGCACTTTTCATACTCTGTACTTAGAAATATTTTTAAATAACCCAAACCCAAACACTAACACTAACACTAACCCTAACCTAAACGCTAACCCTAACCCTAACCCTAACCCTAACCCTTCTCACGCATGCGCAGTCACAGAAAAGGGCAGACATGCGCAGAAGTGAAAAAGGGCACCTCACTAATCTCGCCAAAGTATACTACCATGTCCCTGACCTTGACCCTTACTCAAAACCTAACCCTAACCCTGACCCAAACCCTAACCCAAACCCTTAATTAGGGTTAACCCAAACCCTAACCCTAACCCTAACCCTAACCCTTAATTAGGGTTAACCCAAACCCTTAAATAGGGTTAACCCTAACCCTAACCCTTAATTAGGGTAACCCTAACCCAAACCCTTAATTAGGGTTAACCCTAACCCAAACCCTTAATTAGGGTTAGGGTTAGGGTTAGGGTTAAGGTTAGGGTTAGTGTTAGTGTTTGGGTTAGGGTTTGGGTTAGTGTTTAGGTTAGGGTTAATGTTAGGGTAAGGGTTTGGGTTGGGTTTGGGTTAGGGTTAGGGTTAGGGTTAGTGTTAGTGTTTGGGTTAGGGTTTGGGTCAAACACTTACCCTAACCAAAATCCCAAATGTGTTAAAATTGTTGATTTGGAGGCCTTACTTTATCTCGGAACGGGTAAGTCTAGAAGGATAACCTATTGGAGTTTCGTATTAAGTTTTTCACGAACTTCTTAAAAGAAAGAGTTTTGTAGGGATGGGGGTCAGGTTATGATGTTTGATAAAAAAAAAAAAAAAAAAAAAAAATATATAACACAAACGTTTGTTCCGTGAGGTAGGAAAGTGCGGCCGTACACTTCAGTGATACCAATAAGTTTTCATCCTCTAGATCACCATATCATCTTTTAGGAACAGTTAATTTTAAGAAGATATCTCTATTCAAATCCATTCTACATCTGTTTGAAGATTGAAGTCAAAGGCACTTTTCATACTCTGTACTTAGAAATATTTTTAAATAACCCAAACCCAAACACTAACACTAACACTAACCCTAACCTAAACGCTAACCCTAACCCTAACCCTAACCCTAACCCTTCTCACGCATGCGCAGTCACAGAAAAGGGCAGACATGCGCAGAAGTGAAAAAGGGCACCTCACTAATCTCGCCAAAGTATACTACCATGTCCCTGACCTTGACCCTTACTCAAAACCTAACCCTAACCCTGACCCAAACCCTAACCCAAACCCTTAATTAGGGTTAACCCAAACCCTAACCCTAACCCTAACCCTAACCCTTAATTAGGGTTAACCCAAACCCTTAAATAGGGTTAACCCTAACCCTAACCCTTAATTAGGGTAACCCTAACCCAAACCCTTAATTAGGGTTAGGGTTAGGGTTAAGGTTAGGGTTAGTGTTAGTGTTTGGGTTAGGGTTTGGGTTAGTGTTTAGGTTAGGGTTAATGTTAGGGTAAGGGTTTGGGTTGGGTTTGGGTTAGGGTTAGGGTTAGGGTTAGTGTTAGTGTTTGGGTTAGGGTTTGGGTCAAACACTTACCCTAACCAAAATCCCAAATGTGTTAAAATTGTTGATTTGGAGGCCTTACTTTATCTCGGAACGGGTAAGTCTAGAAGGATAACCTATTGGAGTTTCGTATTAAGTTTTTCACGAACTTCTTAAAAGAAAGAGTTTTGTAGGGATGGGGGTCAGGTTATGATGTTTGATAAAAAAAAAAAAAAAAAAAAAAAAAATATATAACACAAACGTTTGTTCCGTGAGGTAGGAAAGTGCGGCCGTACACTTCAGTGATACCAATAAGTTTTCATCCTCTAGATCACCATATCATCTTTTAGGAACAGTTAATTTTAAGAAGATATCTCTATTCAAATCCATTCTACATCTGTTTGAAGATTGAAGTCAAAGGCACTTTTCATACTCTGTACTTAGAAATATTTTTAAATAACCCAAACCCAAACACTAACACTAACACTAACCCTAACCTAAACGCTAACCCTAACCCTAACCCTAACCCTAACCCTTCTCACGCATGCGCAGTCACAGAAAAGGGCAGACATGCGCAGAAGTGAAAAAGGGCACCTCACTAATCTCGCCAAAGTATACTACCATGTCCCTGACCTTGACCCTTACTCAAAACCTAACCCTAACCCTGACCCAAACCCTAACCCAAACCCTTAATTAGGGTTAACCCAAACCCTAACCCTAACCCTAACCCTAACCCTTAATTAGGGTTAACCCAAACCCTTAAATAGGGTTAACTCTAACCCTAACCCTTAATTAGGGTAACCCTAACCCAAACCCTTAATTAGGGTTAACCCTAACCCAAACCCTTAATTAGGGTTAGGGTTAGGGTTAGGGTTAAGGTTAGGGTTAGTGTTAGTGTTTGGGTTAGGGTTTGGGTTAGTGTTTAGGTTAGGGTTAATGTTAGGGTAAGGGTTTGGGTTGGGTTTGGGTTAGGGTTAGGGTTAGGGTTAGTGTTAGTGTTTGGGTTAGGGTTTGGGTCAAACACTTACCCTAACCAAAATCCCAAATGTGTTAAAATTGTTGATTTGGAGGCCTTACTTTATCTCGGAACGGGTAAGTCTAGAAGGATAACCTATTGGAGTTTCGTATTAAGTTTTTCACGAACTTCTTAAAAGAAAGAGTTTTGTAGGGATGGGGGTCAGGTTATGATGTTTGATAAAAAAAAAAAAAAAAAAAAAAAAAATATATAACACAAACGTTTGTTCCGTGAGGTAGGAAAGTGCGGCCGTACACTTCAGTGATACCAATAAGTTTTCATCCTCTAGATCACCATATCATCTTTTAGGAACAGTTAATTTTAAGAAGATATCTCTATTCAAATCCATTCTACATCTGTTTGAAGATTGAAGTCAAAGGCACTTTTCATACTCTGTACTTAGAAATATTTTTAAATAACCCAAACCCAAACACTAACACTAACACTAACCCTAACCTAAACGCTAACCCTAACCCTAACCCTAACCCTAACCCTTCTCACGCATGCGCAGTCACAGAAAAGGGCAGACATGCGCAGAAGTGAAAAAGGGCACCTCACTAATCTCGCCAAAGTATACTACCATGTCCCTGACCTTGACCCTTACTCAAAACCTAACCCTAACCCTGACCCAAACCCTAACCCAAACCCTTAATTAGGGTTAACCCAAACCCTAACCCTAACCCTAACCCTAACCCTTAATTAGGGTTAACCCAAACCCTTAAATAGGGTTAACCCTAACCCTAACCCTTAATTAGGGTAACCCTAACCCAAACCCTTAATTAGGGTTAACCCTAACCCAAACCCTTAATTAGGGTTAGGGTTAGGGTTAGGGTTAAGGTTAGGGTTAGTGTTAGTGTTTGGGTTAGGGTTTGGGTTAGTGTTTAGGTTAGGGTTAATGTTAGGGTAAGGGTTTGGGTTGGGTTTGGGTTAGGGTTAGGGTTAGGGTTAGTGTTAGTGTTTGGGTTAGGGTTTGGGTCAAACACTTACCCTAACCAAAATCCCAAATGTGTTAAAATTGTTGATTTGGAGGCCTTACTTTATCTCGGAACGGGTAAGTCTAGAAGGATAACCTATTGGAGTTTCGTATTAAGTTTTTCACGAACTTCTTAAAAGAAAGAGTTTTGTAGGGATGGGGGTCAGGTTATGATGTTTGATAAAAAAAAAAAAAAAAAAAAAAAAAATATATAACACAAACGTTTGTTCCGTGAGGTAGGAAAGTGCGGCCGTACACTTCAGTGATACCAATAAGTTTTCATCCTCTAGATCACCATATCATCTTTTAGGAACAGTTAATTTTAAGAAGATATCTCTATTCAAATCCATTCTACATCTGTTTGAAGATTGAAGTCAAAGGCACTTTTCATACTCTGTACTTAGAAATATTTTTAAATAACCCAAACCCAAACACTAACACTAACACTAACCCTAACCTAAACGCTAACCCTAACCCTAACCCTAACCCTAACCCTTCTCACGCATGCGCAGTCACAGAAAAGGGCAGACATGCGCAGAAGTGAAAAAGGGCACCTCACTAATCTCGCCAAAGTATACTACCCTAACCCTAACCCTAACCCTAACCCTAACCCTAACCCTAACCCTAACCCTAACCCTAACCCTAACCCTAACCCTAACCCTAACCAGGGCACCTCACAAATCTCGTCAAAGTATACTACCATGTCCCTGACCTTGACCCTTACTCAAAACCTAACCCTAACCCTGACCCAAACCCTAACCCAAACCCTTAATTAGGGTTAACCCTAACCCTAACCCTAACCCTAACCCTAACCCAAACCCTAACCCTAACCCAAACCCTAACCCAAACCCTTAAATAGGGTTTAGGTTAGGGTTTAGGTTAGGGTTAGTGTTAGTGTTTGGGTTAGGGTTTGGGTTAGGGTTAGGGTTAGGGTTAGGGTTAGGGTTAACCCTAATTAGGGTTAGGGTTAGGGTTAGGGTTAGTGTTAGGGTTTGGGTTAGTGTTTAGGTTAGGGTTAGTGTTAGGGTTTGGGTTAGTGTTTAGGTTAGGGTTAGTGTTAGGGTTTGGGTTAGGGTTTGGGTTAGTGTTTAGGTTAGGGTTAGTGTTAGGGTTTGGGTTAGGGTTTGGGTTAGTGTTTAGGTTAGGGTTAGTGTTAGGGTTTGGGTTAGTGTTAAGGTTAGGGTTAGTGTTAGTGTTTGGGTTAGGGTTTGGGTTAGTGTTTAGGTTAGGGTTAGTGTTAGGGTTTGGGTTAGTGTTAAGGTTAGGGTTAGGGTTAGTGTTTGGGTTAGGGTTTGGGTCAAACACTTACCCTAACCCAAATCCCAAATGTGTTAAAATTGTTGATTTGGAGGCCTTACTTTATCTCGGAACGGGTAAGTGTAGAAGGATAACCTATTGCAGTTTCGTGTTAAGTTTTTCACGAACTTCTTAAAAGAAAGAGTTGTGTATGGATGGGGGTCCGGTTATGATGTTTGAAAAAAAAAAAAAAAAATAATCTTTCAATTATCATGCAGTGAGGTCGGAGAGTGCGGCCGTACACTTCAGTGATACCAATACGTTTTCATCCTCTAGATCGCCTTTCCATCTTTTAGGAACAGTTAACTTTAAGAAGATATCTCTATTCAAATTCATTCTACATCTGTTTGAAGATTGAAGTCGAAGGCAATTTTCATACTCTGTACTTAGAAATATTTTTAAATAACCCAAACCCAAACACTAACACTAACACTAACCCTAACCTGTCTGCGTGTATGTGTGCTGATGTGTGGGTGTATGTGTTGGTTTGTTGTGTGAATTCTGACAATAAAAGAGCAATTTATACCACTACACAGCCCATCACCTTACTGCATACATGGAATGATACAGACCACCCCACCAAATTTTGGGTGTATGTTTGATTGTATGTGTCCATATGTCTGTGTTGGTTTGTGTGTTGTTGGTTGAATACTGTCAGCAAAAGATCAATTCTTCCCTAAAGAAAGAAAATGCAGTACAGTCAAAACTATGCGTTGTACAAAACTCAGTGGCATCTCTAATCAAAATCATAAAGACAAGGAAATCACTGAGGATATTGAACACTTTCCATCACTTAACAAGAATCACAAACATATAAGAAGTCAAGTACATCAAATTAGCAGATACATTACAAGTTTTAGTGATAACAAAAAAAACATTTTACGGTGAATGGCTACTTCTTTGCGGTAAACAGCTACATTTATTGCGGTAATCAATGACTTTTTGGCGGTAAAGTAGCGACAAAGTAACCAATTACCGCAATTAAGTACCCATATACCGCTCTCTTTTTGGCGGTAAACGGCAACATTTTTGTGGTAAACTGCTACATACTTGCGGTACATGGTTACTTTCTTGCGGTAAATGACTACTTCAATGCGGTACATGGTTACTTTCTTGCGGGAAATGGCTACATTCTTGCGGTAATTTGTTACTTTTTTGCGCTTAATGGCTACATTTTGGTGGTAAATGGCTACATTTTGCGGCAAATGGCTACATTTTGCGGTAAATAATTACTTTTTTCGCTAAATGGCTACATTTTGGTGGCAAATGGTAACTTTGTCGTTCATTTACCGTCAAAAAGTCATTCATTACCGCACAGAAGTAGCCATTCACCGCATAAAAGTTACAAATTACCGCAAGAATGTAGCCGTTTACCCGTTTTTTTGCGGTAATTGGCTACATTTGTGCGGTGATTTACTACATTTGTGCGGTAATTGGCTACAAATTGCGGTAATTTGCTACATTTTACAGTGGAAAGTTGCTGCACGAGACATTTGAGTACAAAGTTTATAGACATTCCTTTTTCCGATGTAACCAATTTACGGTACCATATATCGTACAATGGCTATAATATTTCTATACATAACTTATTTTCGTCTGCTTTGTATTGTCTTTCTTTTTTGTTTATAAACTCAAACAAATGAACTTACGCAAATTTCGGCTTAATAAGACTGACAAAAGCTTAAAGAATGATACATAAATTACAATTTTCGAAACGATGTAACTTTTGTAATTTTGAAGATATCTTAACAAATGAGAGTGAAATTTGTGCGTATGTATGTATTTTTGATGAAGTAAAGGCAAATAAGTAAGTAAGTTAGTAAGTAACTAAAAAAGATGTAAGTAGGTAGGCAAGTAAGTTAGATGGAAAACCGGCATGCAGGTAGGCAGAGAGGCAGGCATGCAGACATGCTGGCAGTCAGGCAGGCAGGCAGACAGGTTAGCAAGTAAGCAAGTAAGCAAGTCAGTAAGTAGGTAGGTAAGTAAGTAAGTAAGTATTTATGTATGTATGTAGCTTTTAGTGTATATAGATGTATGTATGTAAATTTTTACTTGTATATGTAGGTATCAAATTTGTTCTGAATTTTGATAGGAAAAATAATGATAGATTAGCGGTAATTGGTAACCTGCGTATGCTCTCATGCTAACTAATTTCGGTTACTCGTTATTCGGCTAAAATTACAGGTATTGTTGATCCAAAAACTGTTTTGGATTCCTATTTGCCAAAAATTTAATTTTAAATATATCTACAATCGCTATGCAAAAGGACGAAGAAGAAAAATAAACCCCTAATGAACCCCTAACTTGTATCTAATTGTAGGGTTTTTCCCCCTAGGGTCGGTATATAAAATCGAACTTTGTAACAATATGCAAGAGGTTATAAATGATCTAAAGCCTGTTTTGGATAGCTATAATATAGCTCTTTGTCGGACTATAAAACATTTTGGAACAAAGACTGACATATAAGCACAAAAGTAAATCGATCACTTTGATCAGTTGATTAGTTAAATTTGGAGAAAAACTGAAGGACACAAAAATGGTAGTCACCTTCAATCGCTCGTTACATCACTATATGTCATGCTTTTGAGAATCCAAGACCTGTTTTGGAATTCTAAGATGTTGATCTTTAACTCCATATATATGTGCAGGAGTTAATTAAAAAATTATAGGAGTACACACAACCCCTTATAAGCCCAAAACTTGCATTTTGTCGCTTTTTAAGGTATTATAGACCTAGAAAATGACCCCAGTTCTCAAAACAGCAACTAAATTGGTCAATGAAACAGTAACAGTTCGCTAGAGTACGTTAATGGGCACAACTTATACAAAAAATGCAAAGTGTAGGACAAATACAAAAAAAATCTCAGTCAATAGGGTTTCAACTCGTTTTTGAGAAAATGTAGGTTAGGCTTAGCTTTTTAACACAGAAAAAATTCAAGAAAAAAAATTGGTAGACAGGAGTCGAACCAAATTTTGCATGATGCTGTGTTGGGTCCCTGCCCAACTTCCTGCCAAATTTTACAGGTATATTATAACATATAAAGATTCTAGCTCTATATCTGTATTTAACACGATATAAAGATCTTGAGAATATTGTCCTGGGTATACCAGGTAGACCCCAATATGTGGAAAGTCGTGTTTTGAACTTAGAGCCCCCATTTTTGGCGGAGGGTTAGAGGGCGTTTTGGTGGCATGGGACGGGTAATTTAGCTAACCCCTATCGACCGTAAAAATTTTTCCTAACCCTCTTTAGGAAAGGCAAAGGGTTAGATTTCAAAGTTGCCGTTCTGTCCCTTAAAAACACGACATACGAAAGAAATGAAGTTCATGGGGTATCTGGCCCCCCAGGGCCCCTGTCTGTACCCACCAAAACGCGATCGATCCTTTACCCGCAAATCCTAACCCCCGGGCCATGTCACTTTGTCACCGCGGAGGGTTTGAAAAAAATATTTTCTCATAATTAGGGTTAGGGTAGTATACTTTGACGAGATTTGTGAGGTGCCCTTTTTCACTTCTGCGCATGTCTGCCCTTTTCTGTGACTGCGCATGCGTGAGAAGGGTTAGGGTTAGGGTTAGGGTTAGGGTTAGGGTTAGCGTTTAGGTTAGGGTTAGTGTTAGTGTTAGTGTTTGGGTTTGGGTTATTTAAAAATATTTCTAAGTACAGAGTATGAAAATTGCCTTCGACTTCAATCTTCAAACAGATGTAGAATGAATTTGAATAGAGATATCTTCTTAAAGTTAACTGTTCCTAAAAGATGGAAAGGCGATCTAGAGGATGAAAACGTATTGGTATCACTGAAGTGTACGGCCGCACTCTCCGACCTCACTGCATGATAATTGAAAGATTATTTTTTTTTTTTTTTTTCAAACATCATAACCGGACCCCCATCCATACACAACTCTTTCTTTTAAGAAGTTCGTGAAAAACTTAACACGAAACTGCAATAGGTTATCCTTCTACACTTACCCGTTCCGAGATAAAGTAAGGCCTCCAAATCAACAATTTTAACACATTTGGGATTTGGGTTAGGGTAAGTGTTTGACCCAAACCCTAACCCAAACACTAACCCTAACCCTAACCTTAACACTAACCCAAACCCTAACACTAACCCTAACCTAAACACTAACCCAAACCCTAACCCAAACACTAACACTAACCCTAACCTTAACACTAACCCAAACCCTAACACTAACCCTAACCTAAACACTAACCCAAACCCTAACCCAAACCCTAACACTAACCCTAACCTAAACACTAACCCAAACCCTAACACTAACCCTAACACTAACCCTAACCTAAACACTAACCCAAACCCTAACACTAACCCTAACCTAAACACTAACCCAAACCCTAACACTAACCCTAACCCTAACCCTAACCCTAATTAGGGTTAACCCTAACCCTAACCCTAACCCTAACCCTAACCCAAACCCTAACCCAAACACTAACACTAACCCTAACCTAAACCCTAACCTAAACCCTATTTAAGGGTTTGGGTTAGGGTTTGGGTTAGGGTTAGGGTTTGGGTTAGGGTTAGGGTTAGGGTTAGGGTTAGGGTTAACCCTAATTAAGGGTTTGGGTTAGGGTTTGGGTCAGGGTTAGGGTTAGGTTTTGAGTAAGGGTCAAGGTCAGGGACATGGTAGTATACTTTGACGAGATTTGTGAGGTGCCCTGGTTAGGGTTAGGGTTAGGGTTAGGGTTAGGGTTAGGGTTAGGGTTAGGGTTAGGGTTAGGGTTAGGGTAGTATACTTTGGCGAGATTAGTGAGGTGCCCTTTTTCACTTCTGCGCATGTCTGCCCTTTTCTGTGACTGCGCATGCGTGAGAAGGGTTAGGGTTAGGGTTAGGGTTAGGGTTAGCGTTTAGGTTAGGGTTAGTGTTAGTGTTAGTGTTTGGGTTTGGGTTATTTAAAAATATTTCTAAGTACAGAGTATGAAAAGTGCCTTTGACTTCAATCTTCAAACAGATGTAGAATGGATTTGAATAGAGATATCTTCTTAAAATTAACTGTTCCTAAAAGATGATATGGTGATCTAGAGGATGAAAACTTATTGGTATCACTGAAGTGTACGGCCGCACTTTCCTACCTCACGGAACAAACGTTTGTGTTATATATTTTTTTTTTTTTTTTTTTTTTTTTTATCAAACATCATAACCTGACCCCCATCCCTACAAAACTCTTTCTTTTAAGAAGTTCGTGAAAAACTTAATACGAAACTCCAATAGGTTATCCTTCTAGACTTACCCGTTCCGAGATAAAGTAAGGCCTCCAAATCAACAATTTTAACACATTTGGGATTTTGGTTAGGGTAAGTGTTTGACCCAAACCCTAACCCAAACACTAACACTAACCCTAACCCTAACCCTAACCCAAACCCAACCCAAACCCTTACCCTAACATTAACCCTAACCTAAACACTAACCCAAACCCTAACCCAAACACTAACACTAACCCTAACCTTAACCCTAACCCTAACCCTAACCCTAATTAAGGGTTTGGGTTAGGGTTAACCCTAATTAAGGGTTTGGGTTAGGGTTACCCTAATTAAGGGTTAGGGTTAGGGTTAACCCTATTTAAGGGTTTGGGTTAACCCTAATTAAGGGTTAGGGTTAGGGTTAGGGTTAGGGTTTGGGTTAACCCTAATTAAGGGTTTGGGTTAGGGTTTGGGTCAGGGTTAGGGTTAGGTTTTGAGTAAGGGTCAAGGTCAGGGACATGGTAGTATACTTTGGCGAGATTAGTGAGGTGCCCTTTTTCACTTCTGCGCATGTCTGCCCTTTTCTGTGACTGCGCATGCGTGAGAAGGGTTAGGGTTAGGGTTAGGGTTAGGGTTAGCGTTTAGGTTAGGGTTAGTGTTAGTGTTAGTGTTTGGGTTTGGGTTATTTAAAAATATTTCTAAGTACAGAGTATGAAAATTGCCTTTGACTTCAATCTTCAAACAGATGTAGAATGAATTTGAATAGAGATATCTTCTTAAAGTTAACTGTTCCTAAAAGATGGAAAGGCGATCTAGAGGATGAAAACGTATTGGTATCACTGAAGTGTACGGCCGCACTCTCCGACCTCACTGCATGATAATTGAAAGATTATTTTTTTTTTTTTTTTTTTCAAACATCATAACCGGACCCCCATCCATACACAACTCTTTCTTTTAAGAAGTTCGTGAAAAACTTAACACGAAACTGCAATAGGTTATCCTTCTACACTTACCCGTTCCAAGATAAAGTAAGGCCTCCAAATCAACAATTTTAACACATTTGGGATTTGGGTTAGGGTAAGTGTTTGACCCAAACCCTAACCCAAACACTAACCCTAACCCTAACCTTAACACTAACCCAAACCCTAACACTAACCCTAACCTAAACACTAACCCAAACCCTAACCCAAACACTAACCCTAACCTTAACACTAACCCAAACCCTAACCCAAACCCTAACACTAACCCTAACCTAAACACTAACCCAAACCCTAACACTAACCCTAACCCTAACCCTAACCCTAATTAGGGTTAACCCTAACCCTAACCCTAACCCTAACCCTAACCCTAACCCAAACCCTAACCCAAACACTAACACTAACCCTAACCTAAACCCTATTTAAGGGTTTGGGTTAGGGTTTGGGTTAGGGTTAGGGTTTGGGTTAGGGTTAGGGTTAGGGTTAGGGTTAGGGTTAGGGTTAGGGTTAGGGTTAACCCTAATTAAGGGTTTGGGTTAGGGTTTGGGTCAGGGTTAGGGTTAGGTTTTGAGTAAGGGTCAAGGTCAGGGACATGGTAGTATACTTTGACGAGATTTGTGAGGTGCCCTTTTTCACTTCTGCGCATGTCTGCCCTTTTCTGTGACTGCGCATGCGTGAGAAGGGTTAGGGTTAGGGTTAGGGTTAGGGTTAGCGTTTAGGTTAGGGTTAGTGTTAGTGTTAGTGTTTGGGTTTGGGTTATTTAAAAATATTTCTAAGTACAGAGTATGAAAATTGCCTTTGACTTCAATCTTCAAACAGATGTAGAATGAATTTGAATAGAGATATCTTCTTAAAGTTAACTGTTCCTAAAAGATGGAAAGGCGATCTAGAGGATGAAAACGTATTGGTATCACTGAAGTGTACGGCCGCACTCTCCGACCTCACTGCATGATAATTGAAAGATTATTTTTTTTTTTTTTTTTTTCAAACATCATAACCGGACCCCCATCCATACACAACTCTTTCTTTTAAGAAGTTCGTGAAAAACTTAACACGAAACTGCAATAGGTTATCCTTCTACACTTACCCGTTCCGAGATAAAGTAAGGCCTCCAAATCAACAATTTTAACACATTTGGGATTTGGGTTAGGGTAAGTGTTTGACCCAAACCCTAACCCAAACACTAACCCTAACCCTAACCTTAACACTAACCCAAACCCTAACACTAACCCTAACCTAAACACTAACCCAAACCCTAACCCAAACACTAACCCTAACCTTAACACTAACCCAAACCCTAACCCAAACCCTAACACTAACCCTAACCTAAACACTAACCCAAACCCTAACACTAACCCTAACCCTAACCCTAACCCTAATTAGGGTTAACCCTAACCCTAACCCTAACCCTAACCCTAACCCTAACCCAAACCCTAACCCAAACACTAACACTAACCCTAACCTAAACCCTAACCCTAACCTAAACCCTATTTAAGGGTTTGGGTTAGGGTTTGGGTTAGGGTTAGGGTTTGGGTTAGGGTTAGGGTTAGGGTTAGGGTTAGGGTTAGGGTTAACCCTAATTAAGGGTTTGGGTTAGGGTTTGGGTCAGGGTTAGGGTTAGGTTTTGAGTAAGGGTCAAGGTCAGGGACATGGTAGTATACTTTGACGAGATTTGTGAGGTGCCCTTTTTCACTTCTGCGCATGTCTGCCCTTTTCTGTGACTGCGCATGCGTGAGAAGGGTTAGGGTTAGGGTTAGGGTTAGGGTTAGCGTTTAGGTTAGGGTTAGTGTTAGTGTTAGTGTTTGGGTTTGGGTTATTTAAAAATATTTCTAAGTACAGAGTATGAAAATTGCCTTTGACTTCAATCTTCAAACAGATGTAGAATGAATTTGAATAGAGATATCTTCTTAAAGTTAACTGTTCCTAAAAGATGGAAAGGCGATCTAGAGGATGAAAACGTATTGGTATCACTGAAGTGTACGGCCGCACTCTCCGACCTCACTGCATGATAATTGAAAGATTATTTTTTTTTTTTTTTTTTTTCAAACATCATAACCGGACCCCCATCCATACACAACTCTTTCTTTTAAGAAGTTCGTGAAAAACTTAACACGAAACTGCAATAGGTTATCCTTCTACACTTACCCGTTCCGAGATAAAGTAAGGCCTCCAAATCAACAATTTTAACACATTTGGGATTTGGGTTAGGGTAAGTGTTTGACCCAAACCCTAACCCAAACACTAACCCTAACCCTAACCTTAACACTAACCCAAACCCTAACACTAACCCTAACCTAAACACTAACCCAAACCCTAACCCAAACACTAACCCTAACCTTAACACTAACCCAAACCCTAACCCAAACCCTAACACTAACCCTAACCTAAACACTAACCCAAACCCTAACACTAACCCTAACCCTAACCCTAACCCTAATTAGGGTTAACCCTAACCCTAACCCTAACCCTAACCCTAACCCTAACCCAAACCCTAACCCAAACACTAACACTAACCCTAACCTAAACCCTAACCCTAACCTAAACCCTATTTAAGGGTTTGGGTTAGGGTTTGGGTTAGGGTTAGGGTTTGGGTTAGGGTTAGGGTTAGGGTTAGGGTTAGGGTTAGGGTTAGGGTTAGGGTTAACCCTAATTAAGGGTTTGGGTTAGGGTTTGGGTCAGGGTTAGGGTTAGGTTTTGAGTAAGGGTCAAGGTCAGGGACATGGTAGTATACTTTGACGAGATTTGTGAGGTGCCCTTTTTCACTTCTGCGCATGTCTGCCCTTTTCTGTGACTGCGCATGCGTGAGAAGGGTTAGGGTTAGGGTTAGGGTTAGGGTTAGCGTTTAGGTTAGGGTAGTGTACTTTGACGAGGGTTAGTGAGGTGCCCATTGTCACTTCTGCGCATGTCTGCCCTTTTTTGTGACTGCGCATGCGTCAGAAATTTCCAACAATATTTCTAAGTACAGAGTATGAAAAGTGCCTTTGACCTCAATCTTCAAACAGATGTAGAATGGATTTGAATAGAGATATTTTCATAAAGTTAACTGTTCCTAAAAGATGGAAAGGCGATCTAAAGGATGAAAACTCATTGGTATCACTGAAGTGTACGACCGCACTTTCCGACCTCACTGAAGAAACGTTTGTGCGAGAGTAAAGCCTAACCCCGAAATTAACACCAACTCCCAAACTACAAAAGATAAAGACTTGCGGTCTTCACCAGGGGCTTAATTGTCAAAAAGTACTACCCCTAACGGGGCCGATTTTTTAACATCAAGCCGAACGAAGCATAGAATCATGTTGAAATATTGAAAAGATCGACTATGAAAAGTACCAAAAACCATAACCTGACCCCCCATCCCTCCAAAACTTTGATTTTTGAGAAGTTCGTGAAAAAACTTAATACGAAAATCCAATCGGTTACCCTCCTAGACTTATCCTTTCCGAGATAAAGCTAGGCCTCCAAAACAACAATTTTAACACATTTGGGGTTTGGGTTAGGGTTAGTGTTTGGGTTAAGGTCAGGGTTAGGGTTAGGGTTAGGGTTAGGGTTAGGGTTAGGGTTAGGGTTAGGGTTAGGGTCATGGTTAGTGTTTGGGTTAGGGTCAGGGTTAGGGTTAGGGTAAGGGTCAGGGTTTGGGTCAGGGTTAGGGTCAGGGTTAGGGTTAGGGTACGGATTAGGGTAATGATTGGGACAGGGTAGTGTACTTTGACGAGGGTTAGTGAGGTGCCCATTGTCACTTCTGCGCATGTCTGCCCTTTTTTGTGACTGCGCATGCGTCAGAAATTTCCAACAATATTTCTAAGTACAGAGTATGAAAAGTGCCTTTGACCTCAATCTTCAAACAGATGTAGAATGGATTTGAATAGAGATATTTTCATAAAGTTAACTGTTCCTAAAAGATGGAAAGGCGATCTAAAGGATGAAAACTCATTGGTATCACTGAAGTGTACGACCGCACTTTCCGACCTCACTGAAGAAACGTTTGTGCGAGAGTAAAGCCTAACCCCGAAATTAACACCAACTCCCAAACTACAAAAGATAAAGACTTGCGGTCTTCACCAGGGGCTTAATTGTCAAAAAGTACTACCCCTAACGGGGCCGATTTTTTAACATCAAGCCGAACGAAGCATAGAATCATGTTGAAATATTGAAAAGATCGACTATGAAAAGTACCAAAAACCATAACCTGACCCCCCATCCCTCCAAAACTTTGATTTTTGAGAAGTTCGTGAAAAAACTTAATACGAAAATCCAATCGGTTACCCTCCTAGACTTATCCTTTCCGAGATAAAGCTAGGCCTCCAAAACAACAATTTTAACACATTTGGGGTTTGGGTTAGGGTTAGTGTTTGGGTTAAGGTCAGGGTTAGGGTTAGGGTTAGGGTTAGGGTTAGGGTTAGGGTTAGGGTTAGGGTTAGGGTCATGGTTAGTGTTTGGGTTAGGGTCAGGGTTAGGGTTAGGGTAAGGGTCAGGGTTTGGGTCAGGGTTAGGGTCAGGGTTAGGGTTAGGGTACGGATTAGGGTAATGATTGGGACAGGGTAGTGTACTTTGACGAGGGTTAGTGAGGTGCCCATTGTCACTTCTGCGCATGTCTGCCCTTTTTTGTGACTGCGCATGCGTCAGAAATTTCCAACAATATTTCTAAGTACAGAGTATGAAAAGTGCCTTTGACCTCAATCTTCAAACAGATGTAGAATGGATTTGAATAGAGATATTTTCATAAAGTTAACTGTTCCTAAAAGATGGAAAGGCGATCTAAAGGATGAAAACTCATTGGTATCACTGAAGTGTACGACCGCACTTTCCGACCTCACTGAAGAAACGTTTGTGCGAGAGTAAAGCCTAACCCCGAAATTAACACCAACTCCCAAACTACAAAAGATAAAGACTTGCGGTCTTCACCAGGGGCTTAATTGTCAAAAAGTACTACCCCTAACGGGGCCGATTTTTTAACATCAAGCCGAACGAAGCATAGAATCATGTTGAAATATTGAAAAGATCGACTATGAAAAGTACCAAAAACCATAACCTGACCCCCCATCCCTCCAAAACTTTGATTTTTGAGAAGTTCGTGAAAAAACTTAATACGAAAATCCAATCGGTTACCCTCCTAGACTTATCCTTTCCGAGATAAAGCTAGGCCTCCAAAACAACAATTTTAACACATTTGGGGTTTCGGTTAGGGTTAGTGTTTGGGTTAAGGTCAGGGTTAGGGTTAGGGTTAGGGTTCGGGTTAGGGTTAGGGTAAGGGTTAGGGTTAGGGTCATGGTTAGTGTTTGGGTTAGGGTCAGGGTTAGGGTTAGGGTAAGGGTCAGGGTTTGGGTCAGGGTTAGGGTCAGGGTTAGGGTTAGGGTACGGATTAGGGTAATGATTGGGACAGGGTAGTGTACTTTGACGAGGGTTAGTGAGGTGCCCATTGTCACTTCTGCGCATGTCTGCCCTTTTTTGTGACTGCGCATGCGTCAGAAATTTCCAACAATATTTCTAAGTACAGAGTATGAAAAGTGCCTTTGACCTCAATCTTCAAACAGATGTAGAATGGATTTGAATAGAGATATTTTCATAAAGTTAACTGTTCCTAAAAGATGGAAAGGCGATCTAAAGGATGAAAACTCATTGGTATCACTGAAGTGTACGACCGCACTTTCCGACCTCACTGAAGAAACGTTTGTGCGAGAGTAAAGCCTAACCCCGAAATTAACACCAACTCCCAAACTACAAAAGATAAAGACTTGCGGTCTTCACCAGGGGCTTAATTGTCAAAAAGTACTACCCCTAACGGGGCCGATTTTTTAACATCAAGCCGAACGAAGCATAGAATCATGTTGAAATATTGAAAAGATCGACTATGAAAAGTACCAAAAACCATAACCTGACCCCCCATCCCTCCAAAACTTTGATTTTTGAGAAGTTCGTGAAAAAACTTAATACGAAAATCCAATCGGTTACCCTCCTAGACTTATCCTTTCCGAGATAAAGCTAGGCCTCCAAAACAACAATTTTAACACATTTGGGGTTTGGGTTAGGGTTAGTGTTTGGGTTAAGGTCAGGGTTAGGGTTAGGGTTAGGGTTAGGGTTAGGGTTAGGGTTAGGGTTAGGGTTAGGGTCATGGTTAGTGTTTGGGTTAGGGTCAGGGTTAGGGTTAGGGTAAGGGTCAGGGTTTGGGTCAGGGTTAGGGTCAGGGTTAGGGTTAGGGTACGGATTAGGGTAATGATTGGGACAGGGTAGTGTACTTTGACGAGGGTTAGTGAGGTGCCCATTGTCACTTCTGCGCATGTCTGCCCTTTTTTGTGACTGCGCATGCGTCAGAAATTTCCAACAATATTTCTAAGTACAGAGTATGAAAAGTGCCTTTGACCTCAATCTTCAAACAGATGTAGAATGGATTTGAATAGAGATATTTTCATAAAGTTAACTGTTCCTAAAAGATGGAAAGGCGATCTAAAGGATGAAAACTCATTGGTATCACTGAAGTGTACGACCGCACTTTCCGACCTCACTGAAGAAACGTTTGTGCGAGAGTAAAGCCTAACCCCGAAATTAACACCAACTCCCAAACTACAAAAGATAAAGACTTGCGGTCTTCACCAGGGGCTTAATTGTCAAAAAGTACTACCCCTAACGGGGCCGATTTTTTAACATCAAGCCGAACGAAGCATAGAATCATGTTGAAATATTGAAAAGATCGACTATGAAAAGTACCAAAAACCATAACCTGACCCCCCATCCCTCCAAAACTTTGATTTTTGAGAAGTTCGTGAAAAAACTTAATACGAAAATCCAATCGGTTACCCTCCTAGACTTATCCTTTCCGAGATAAAGCTAGGCCTCCAAAAACAACAATTTTAACACATTTGGGGTTTGGGTTAGGGTTAGTGTTTGGGTTAAGGTCAGGGTTAGGGTTAGGGTTAGGGTTAGGGTTAGGGTTAGGGTTAGGGTTAGGGTTAGGGTCATGGTTAGTGTTTGGGTTAGGGTCAGGGTTAGGGTTAGGGTAAGGGTCAGGGTTTGGGTCAGGGTTAGGGTCAGGGTTAGGGTTAGGGTACGGATTAGGGTAATGATTGGGACAGGGTAGTGTACTTTGACGAGGGTTAGTGAGGTGCCCATTGTCACTTCTGCGCATGTCTGCCCTTTTTTGTGACTGCGCATGCGTCAGAAATTTCCAACAATATTTCTAAGTACAGAGTATGAAAAGTGCCTTTGACCTCAATCTTCAAACAGATGTAGAATGGATTTGAATAGAGATATTTTCATAAAGTTAACTGTTCCTAAAAGATGGAAAGGCGATCTAAAGGATGAAAACTCATTGGTATCACTGAAGTGTACGACCGCACTTTCCGACCTCACTGAAGAAACGTTTGTGCGAGAGTAAAGCCTAACCCCGAAATTAACACCAACTCCCAAACTACAAAAGATAAAGACTTGCGGTCTTCACCAGGGGCTTAATTGTCAAAAAGTACTACCCCTAACGGGGCCGATTTTTTAACATCAAGCCGAACGAAGCATAGAATCATGTTGAAATATTGAAAAGATCGACTATGAAAAGTACCAAAAACCATAACCTGACCCCCCATCCCTCCAAAACTTTGATTTTTGAGAAGTTCGTGAAAAAACTTAATACGAAAATCCAATCGGTTACCCTCCTAGACTTATCCTTTCCGAGATAAAGCTAGGCCTCCAAAACAACAATTTTAACACATTTGGGGTTTGGGTTAGGGTTAGTGTTTGGGTTAAGGTCAGGGTTAGGGTTAGGGTTAGGGTTAGGGTTAGGGTTAGGGTTAGGGTTAGGGTTAGGGTCATGGTTAGTGTTTGGGTTAGGGTCAGGGTTAGGGTTAGGGTAAGGGTCAGGGTTTGGGTCAGGGTTAGGGTCAGGGTTAGGGTTAGGGTACGGATTAGGGTAATGATTGGGACAGGGTAGTGTACTTTGACGAGGGTTAGTGAGGTGCCCATTGTCACTTCTGCGCATGTCTGCCCTTTTTTGTGACTGCGCATGCGTCAGAAATTTCCAACAATATTTCTAAGTACAGAGTATGAAAAGTGCCTTTGACCTCAATCTTCAAACAGATGTAGAATGGATTTGAATAGAGATATTTTCATAAAGTTAACTGTTCCTAAAAGATGGAAAGGCGATCTAAAGGATGAAAACTCATTGGTATCACTGAAGTGTACGACCGCACTTTCCGACCTCACTGAAGAAACGTTTGTGCGAGAGTAAAGCCTAACCCCGAAATTAACACCAACTCCCAAACTACAAAAGATAAAGACTTGCGGTCTTCACCAGGGGCTTAATTGTCAAAAAGTACTACCCCTAACGGGGCCGATTTTTTAACATCAAGCCGAACGAAGCATAGAATCATGTTGAAATATTGAAAAGATCGACTATGAAAAGTACCAAAAACCATAACCTGACCCCCCATCCCTCCAAAACTTTGATTTTTGAGAAGTTCGTGAAAAAACTTAATACGAAAATCCAATCGGTTACCCTCCTAGACTTATCCTTTCCGAGATAAAGCTAGGCCTCCAAAACAACAATTTTAACACATTTGGGGTTTCGGTTAGGGTTAGTGTTTGGGTTAAGGTCAGGGTTAGGGTTAGGGTTAGGGTTCGGGTTAGGGTTAGGGTAAGGGTTAGGGTTAGGGTCATGGTTAGTGTTTGGGTTAGGGTCAGGGTTAGGGTTAGGGTAAGGGTCAGGGTTTGGGTCAGGGTTAGGGTCAGGGTTAGGGTTAGGGTACGGATTAGGGTAATGATTGGGACAGGGTAGTGTACTTTGACGAGGGTTAGTGAGGTGCCCATTGTCACTTCTGCGCATGTCTGCCCTTTTTTGTGACTGCGCATGCGTCAGAAATTTCCAACAATATTTCTAAGTACAGAGTATGAAAAGTGCCTTTGACCTCAATCTTCAAACAGATGTAGAATGGATTTGAATAGAGATATTTTCATAAAGTTAACTGTTCCTAAAAGATGGAAAGGCGATCTAAAGGATGAAAACTCATTGGTATCACTGAAGTGTACGACCGCACTTTCCGACCTCACTGAAGAAACGTTTGTGCGAGAGTAAAGCCTAACCCCGAAATTAACACCAACTCCCAAACTACAAAAGATAAAGACTTGCGGTCTTCACCAGGGGCTTAATTGTCAAAAAGTACTACCCCTAACGGGGCCGATTTTTTAACATCAAGCCGAACGAAGCATAGAATCATGTTGAAATATTGAAAAGATCGACTATGAAAAGTACCAAAAACCATAACCTGACCCCCCATCCCTCCAAAACTTTGATTTTTGAGAAGTTCGTGAAAAAACTTAATACGAAAATCCAATCGGTTACCCTCCTAGACTTATCCTTTCCGAGATAAAGCTAGGCCTCCAAAACAACAATTTTAACACATTTGGGGTTTGGGTTAGGGTTAGTGTTTGGGTTAAGGTCAGGGTTAGGGTTAGGGTTAGGGTTAGGGTTAGGGTTAGGGTTAGGGTTAGGGTTAGGGTCATGGTTAGTGTTTGGGTTAGGGTCAGGGTTAGGGTTAGGGTAAGGGTCAGGGTTTGGGTCAGGGTTAGGGTCAGGGTTAGGGTTAGGGTACGGATTAGGGTAATGATTGGGACAGGGTAGTGTACTTTGACGAGGGTTAGTGAGGTGCCCATTGTCACTTCTGCGCATGTCTGCCCTTTTTTGTGACTGCGCATGCGTCAGAAATTCCCAACAATATTTCTAAGTACAGAGTATGAAAAGTGCCTTTGACCTCAATCTTCAAACAGATGTAGAATGGATTTGAATAGAGATATTTTCATAAAGTTAACTGTTCCTAAAAGATGGAAAGGCGATCTAAAGGATGAAAACTCATTGGTATCACTGAAGTGTACGACCGCACTTTCCGACCTCACTGAAGAAACGTTTGTGCGAGAGTAAAGCCTAACCCCGAAATTAACACCAACTCCCAAACTACAAAAGATAAAGACTTGCGGTCTTCACCAGGGGCTTAATTGTCAAAAAGTACTACCCCTAACGGGGCCGATTTTTTAACATCAAGCCGAACGAAGCATAGAATCATGTTGAAATATTGAAAAGATCGACTATGAAAAGTACCAAAAACCATAACCTGACCCCCCATCCCTCCAAAACTTTGATTTTTGAGAAGTTCGTGAAAAAACTTAATACGAAAATCCAATCGGTTACCCTCCTAGACTTATCCTTTCCGAGATAAAGCTAGGCCTCCAAAACAACAATTTTAACACATTTGGGGTTTGGGTTAGGGTTAGTGTTTGGGTTAAGGTCAGGGTTAGGGTTAGGGTTAGGGTTAGGGTTAGGGTTAGGGTTAGGGTTAGGGTTAGGGTCATGGTTAGTGTTTGGGTTAGGGTCAGGGTTAGGGTTAGGGTAAGGGTCAGGGTTTGGGTCAGGGTTAGGGTCAGGGTTAGGGTTAGGGTACGGATTAGGGTAATGATTGGGACAGGGTAGTGTACTTTGACGAGGGTTAGTGAGGTGCCCATTGTCACTTCTGCGCATGTCTGCCCTTTTTTGTGACTGCGCATGCGTCAGAAATTTCCAACAATATTTCTAAGTACAGAGTATGAAAAGTGCCTTTGACCTCAATCTTCAAACAGATGTAGAATGGATTTGAATAGAGATATTTTCATAAAGTTAACTGTTCCTAAAAGATGGAAAGGCGATCTAAAGGATGAAAACTCATTGGTATCACTGAAGTGTACGACCGCACTTTCCGACCTCACTGAAGAAACGTTTGTGCGAGAGTAAAGCCTAACCCCGAAATTAACACCAACTCCCAAACTACAAAAGATAAAGACTTGCGGTCTTCACCAGGGGCTTAATTGTCAAAAAGTACTACCCCTAACGGGGCCGATTTTTTAACATCAAGCCGAACGAAGCATAGAATCATGTTGAAATATTGAAAAGATCGACTATGAAAAGTACCAAAAACCATAACCTGACCCCCCATCCCTCCAAAACTTTGATTTTTGAGAAGTTCGTGAAAAAACTTAATACGAAAATCCAATCGGTTACCCTCCTAGACTTATCCTTTCCGAGATAAAGCTAGGCCTCCAAAACAACAATTTTAACACATTTGGGGTTTGGGTTAGGGTTAGTGTTTGGGTTAAGGTCAGGGTTAGGGTTAGGGTTAGGGTTAGGGTTAGGGTTAGGGTTAGGGTTAGGGTCATGGTTAGTGTTTGGGTTAGGGTCAGGGTTAGGGTTAGGGTAAGGGTCAGGGTTTGGGTCAGGGTTAGGGTCAGGGTTAGGGTTAGGGTACGGATTAGGGTAATGATTGGGACAGGGTAGTGTACTTTGACGAGGGTTAGTGAGGTGCCCATTGTCACTTCTGCGCATGTCTGCCCTTTTTTGTGACTGCGCATGCGTCAGAAATTTCCAACAATATTTCTAAGTACAGAGTATGAAAAGTGCCTTTGACCTCAATCTTCAAACAGATGTAGAATGGATTTGAATAGAGATATTTTCATAAAGTTAACTGTTCCTAAAAGATGGAAAGGCGATCTAAAGGATGAAAACTCATTGGTATCACTGAAGTGTACGACCGCACTTTCCGACCTCACTGAAGAAACGTTTGTGCGAGAGTAAAGCCTAACCCCGAAATTAACACCAACTCCCAAACTACAAAAGATAAAGACTTGCGGTCTTCACCAGGGGCTTAATTGTCAAAAAGTACTACCCCTAACGGGGCCGATTTTTTAACATCAAGCCGAACGAAGCATAGAATCATGTTGAAATATTGAAAAGATCGACTATGAAAAGTACCAAAAACCATAACCTGACCCCCCATCCCTCCAAAACTTTGATTTTTGAGAAGTTCGTGAAAAAACTTAATACGAAAATCCAATCGGTTACCCTCCTAGACTTATCCTTTCCGAGATAAAGCTAGGCCTCCAAAACAACAATTTTAACACATTTGGGGTTTGGGTTAGGGTTAGTGTTTGGGTTAAGGTCAGGGTTAGGGTTAGGGTTAGGGTTAGGGTTAGGGTTAGGGTTAGGGTTAGGGTTAGGGTCATGGTTAGTGTTTGGGTTAGGGTCAGGGTTAGGGTTAGGGTAAGGGTCAGGGTTTGGGTCAGGGTTAGGGTCAGGGTTAGGGTTAGGGTACGGATTAGGGTAATGATTGGGACAGGGTAGTGTACTTTGACGAGGGTTAGTGAGGTGCCCATTGTCACTTCTGCGCATGTCTGCCCTTTTTTGTGACTGCGCATGCGTCAGAAATTTCCAACAATATTTCTAAGTACAGAGTATGAAAAGTGCCTTTGACCTCAATCTTCAAACAGATGTAGAATGGATTTGAATAGAGATATTTTCATAAAGTTAACTGTTCCTAAAAGATGGAAAGGCGATCTAAAGGATGAAAACTCATTGGTATCACTGAAGTGTACGACCGCACTTTCCGACCTCACTGAAGAAACGTTTGTGCGAGAGTAAAGCCTAACCCCGAAATTAACACCAACTCCCAAACTACAAAAGATAAAGACTTGCGGTCTTCACCAGGGGCTTAATTGTCAAAAAGTACTACCCCTAACGGGGCCGATTTTTTAACATCAAGCCGAACGAAGCATAGAATCATGTTGAAATATTGAAAAGATCGACTATGAAAAGTACCAAAAACCATAACCTGACCCCCCATCCCTCCAAAACTTTGATTTTTGAGAAGTTCGTGAAAAAACTTAATACGAAAATCCAATCGGTTACCCTCCTAGACTTATCCTTTCCGAGATAAAGCTAGGCCTCCAAAACAACAATTTTAACACATTTGGGGTTTGGGTTAGGGTTAGTGTTTGGGTTAAGGTCAGGGTTAGGGTTAGGGTTAGGGTTAGGGTTAGGGTTAGGGTTAGGGTTAGGGTCATGGTTAGTGTTTGGGTTAGGGTCAGGGTTAGGGTTAGGGTAAGGGTCAGGGTTTGGGTCAGGGTTAGGGTCAGGGTTAGGGTTAGGGTACGGATTAGGGTAATGATTGGGACAGGGTAGTGTACTTTGACGAGGGTTAGTGAGGTGCCCATTGTCACTTCTGCGCATGTCTGCCCTTTTTTGTGACTGCGCATGCGTCAGAAATTTCCAACAATATTTCTAAGTACAGAGTATGAAAAGTGCCTTTGACCTCAATCTTCAAACAGATGAAGAATGGATTTGAATAGAGATATTTTCATAAAGTTAACTGTTCCTAAAAGATGGAAAGGCGATCTAAAGGATGAAAACTCATTGGTATCACTGAAGTGTACGACCGCACTTTCCGACCTCACTGAAGAAACGTTTGTGCGAGAGTAAAGCCTAACCCCGAAATTAACACCAACTCCCAAACTACAAAAGATAAAGACTTGCGGTCTTCACCAGGGGCTTAATTGTCAAAAAGTACTACCCCTAACGGGGCCGATTTTTTAACATCAAGCCGAACGAAGCATAGAATCATGTTGAAATATTGAAAAGATCGACTATGAAAAGTACCAAAAACCATAACCTGACCCCCCATCCCTCCAAAACTTTGATTTTTGAGAAGTTCGTGAAAAAACTTAATACGAAAATCCAATCGGTTACCCTCCTAGACTTATCCTTTCCGAGATAAAGCTAGGCCTCCAAAACAACAATTTTAACACATTTGGGGTTTGGGTTAGGGTTAGTGTTTGGGTTAAGGTCAGGGTTAGGGTTAGGGTTAGGGTTAGGGTTAGGGTTAGGGTTAGGGTTAGGGTTAGGGTCATGGTTAGTGTTTGGGTTAGGGTCAGGGTTAGGGTTAGGGTAAGGGTCAGGGTTTGGGTCAGGGTTAGGGTCAGGGTTAGGGTTAGGGTACGGATTAGGGTAATGATTGGGACAGGGTAGTGTACTTTGACGAGGGTTAGTGAGGTGCCCATTGTCACTTCTGCGCATGTCTGCCCTTTTTTGTGACTGCGCATGCGTCAGAAATTTCCAACAATATTTCTAAGTACAGAGTATGAAAAGTGCCTTTGACCTCAATCTTCAAACAGATGTAGAATGGATTTGAATAGAGATATTTTCATAAAGTTAACTGTTCCTAAAAGATGGAAAGGCGATCTAAAGGATGAAAACTCATTGGTATCACTGAAGTGTACGACCGCACTTTCCGACCTCACTGAAGAAACGTTTGTGCGAGAGTAAAGCCTAACCCCGAAATTAACACCAACTCCCAAACTACAAAAGATAAAGACTTGCGGTCTTCACCAGGGGCTTAATTGTCAAAAAGTACTACCCCTAACGGGGCCGATTTTTTAACATCAAGCCGAACGAAGCATAGAATCATGTTGAAATATTGAAAAGATCGACTATGAAAAGTACCAAAAACCATAACCTGACCCCCCATCCCTCCAAAACTTTGATTTTTGAGAAGTTCGTGAAAAAACTTAATACGAAAATCCAATCGGTTACCCTCCTAGACTTATCCTTTCCGAGATAAAGCTAGGCCTCCAAAACAACAATTTTAACACATTTGGGGTTTGGGTTAGGGTTAGTGTTTGGGTTAAGGTCAGGGTTAGGGTTAGGGTTAGGGTTAGGGTTAGGGTTAGGGTTAGGGTTAGGGTTAGGGTCATGGTTAGTGTTTGGGTTAGGGTCAGGGTTAGGGTTAGGGTAAGGGTCAGGGTTTGGGTCAGGGTTAGGGTCAGGGTTAGGGTTAGGGTACGGATTAGGGTAATGATTGGGACAGGGTAGTGTACTTTGACGAGGGTTAGTGAGGTGCCCATTGTCACTTCTGCGCATGTCTGCCCTTTTTTGTGACTGCGCATGCGTCAGAAATTTCCAACAATATTTCTAAGTACAGAGTATGAAAAGTGCCTTTGACCTCAATCTTCAAACAGATGTAGAATGGATTTGAATAGAGATATTTTCATAAAGTTAACTGTTCCTAAAAGATGGAAAGGCGATCTAAAGGATGAAAACTCATTGGTATCACTGAAGTGTACGACCGCACTTTCCGACCTCACTGAAGAAACGTTTGTGCGAGAGTAAAGCCTAACCCCGAAATTAACACCAACTCCCAAACTACAAAAGATAAAGACTTGCGGTCTTCACCAGGGGCTTAATTGTCAAAAAGTACTACCCCTAACGGGGCCGATTTTTTAACATCAAGCCGAACGAAGCATAGAATCATGTTGAAATATTGAAAAGATCGACTATGAAAAGTACCAAAAACCATAACCTGACCCCCCATCCCTCCAAAACTTTGATTTTTGAGAAGTTCGTGAAAAAACTTAATACGAAAATCCAATCGGTTACCCTCCTAGACTTATCCTTTCCGAGATAAAGCTAGGCCTCCAAAACAACAATTTTAACACATTTGGGGTTTGGGTTAGGGTTAGTGTTTGGGTTAAGGTCAGGGTTAGGGTTAGGGTTAGGGTTAGGGTTAGGGTTAGGGTTAGGGTTAGGGTTAGGGTCATGGTTAGTGTTTGGGTTAGGGTCAGGGTTAGGGTTAGGGTAAGGGTCAGGGTTTGGGTCAGGGTTAGGGTCAGGGTTAGGGTTAGGGTACGGATTAGGGTAATGATTGGGACAGGGTAGTGTACTTTGACGAGGGTTAGTGAGGTGCCCATTGTCACTTCTGCGCATGTCTGCCCTTTTTTGTGACTGCGCATGCGTCAGAAATTTCCAACAATATTTCTAAGTACAGAGTATGAAAAGTGCCTTTGACCTCAATCTTCAAACAGATGTAGAATGGATTTGAATAGAGATATTTTCATAAAGTTAACTGTTCCTAAAAGATGGAAAGGCGATCTAAAGGATGAAAACTCATTGGTATCACTGAAGTGTACGACCGCACTTTCCGACCTCACTGAAGAAACGTTTGTGCGAGAGTAAAGCCTAACCCCGAAATTAACACCAACTCCCAAACTACAAAAGATAAAGACTTGCGGTCTTCACCAGGGGCTTAATTGTCAAAAAGTACTACCCCTAACGGGGCCGATTTTTTAACATCAAGCCGAACGAAGCATAGAATCATGTTGAAATATTGAAAAGATCGACTATGAAAAGTACCAAAAACCATAACCTGACCCCCCATCCCTCCAAAACTTTGATTTTTGAGAAGTTCGTGAAAAAACTTAATACGAACAAACTCGTAATGCGATATTTGACTGAAAGATTTTTTTTTTTTTTTTTTTTTTTTTTTTTGATTTCGTCTTTTCAAGTGGACCACACACTTCAAAATTAACACACCCAATTTTGAGGGTAAAAAAACATAAAAAACGCATTTGAACCGTGAGAAATATCTTCCATGCGTCCTCTTTCAGTGCTTTTGTTCAAACACGTTTCATCTCGCCACTCAGTCACCCCGCTATATATACACGTCGTATATGCTCCAAAATTTGGCGCATTTTGTCAGCTTATGAATGAAATAAAGTTCAAGCCCCAAGGTAATAAAATTATACAAATTTCGTTGTTCTTGTGAAAAATTTGGAAATCTTTCCAAAAAAATAGCACATTTTTCAACCCAATTTTTTTGTTTCAAAATTTGAGTCTCTGACTTGAGGCTATCTTAAAAGAACTAGAAAAAACGAGTCTAAATTACTTAGATGTTTTTCCGATTGCACGAGAAATGGTAAAGATACGAGCTTGAGAAAATGAAAAAATTGCTAATTTCCAAATAGACAGGAAAAAAAGGAATTTCATATGACAGACTACACATCATATTCATCGAATATCAGCTTGTCAGGGCTTTCCAAAACGTCAAAGATCTTTCAAATCGAATAAAAAATGTCAGAGTTATCACTGTTCAAAGTAGGCATGCAATCTATCAATGAAAGGGTTTGGGTTTGGGGTTTGACTTTGGGGTTACGGTTAGGCTTTACGTTAGGGTATGGGTTTGAGTTTGAGTTACGGTAAGGATTAAGGTTTGGGTTTGGGTTAGGGTTTGTGGTTTTCGTTTAGGGTAGGATTTAGGTTAGGGTTAGAATTAGGGTTTAGGTTAGGGTAAGGGTATGATTTTGAATTAAGGTTATGAAAGTTGACCATTGTGAGAATTTGCCAATTGAGGTGCCCTTTGTCAATTCTGTACATAAGTGCCCTTTGTCAATTCTGTACAAAAGTCCCTTTTCTGTGACTGCGCATGCTTGAAACATTGCTAAAACATGTTTTTAAGTACAAAGTATTAAAAGTGCCTTTGACTTCAATCTTCAAAGAGCGGTAGAATTGATTCGAATAGAGATATTTTCTTAATGTTATTTGTTCCGAAAAGTAATAATATAACTTCTCCTAGATGCATTTTTCTATTTTTCTAGCGGCGAAAGTTGAGATTGGTTGTATTGAAATTTTATCAATTATAAAGTAAAATTTAAATGCTTTTTTTCTCACATTAAAAACCACGGAATTAATCCCCACGAACTTACTATTACGTTCAAACCCACGAAATTTTAACTCTTGAAAATACAGTATATTCTAACAGTATCAATAAAACCTTATTACATAATGTAATTGGTATTATATTACCGTTCGTTATAAATTGTGCTCTATGTGTTTATAACAATCACTGGAGTAGTTTAAAATGAATTTAATATTGATTAAGAACATACATCTTCATTGTATATTTGATGAATAGATGGAGCATATGATTATGTTGTACCATGAATAAGAAAGGCAAAACATAAATGGTTGGCTTCCTCAAGACTGAAAACATAGAGGCAATCGTGTATTGTGGTATGTACAGGTAGGAATTAGCCTTTTGGTTCAAAATGGAGATAGCAGAGGCGATGGCTTTCTCCGATCCGTTAAAGGGGATCATGTTTTTTTTGATAAAAAGAGCTCAAAAGAACTTTGTACCAAGTTGTATCTTGATGCGTAATGTTGAATCTCTTTTTTTGTTTTTTTATTAATATCGGCCACAAAAAACAGACAATGTCAGGTAATACGTATTATCATAAGATTAAATAATTACACACCCATGTAACATGCACTTATCATTTCTTTCTGTCCCCAAGGTAATTATACATTTAGGAGAGAGAAACATGTAATAAGATGTCTTTCTGGTTGTGTAATATTGCCAGTCGTGTTTTGTCTTATTTACTGCTGATTCAGTTTGATATGTTTGATATGTTTGTAAATTTATACTTTTTAACAGCATGTACAAGTCTCATGAGCTAGCTTTCTGCATTACTACGAATATATTGTGATTTAAACAGTGAGCACTCGAAAACGTTGTACCAAGGTGTAATATTGAATATTCAAGTCCCTGGTACAATATTATCATGTGCTCCACCTAGTTATGCAATATATTTATAACCGACATTGACAGCAGAAGAAACACTAAAAACATGCCACAAACTTCACTGACAATATATTTGTCATAACAAGTATATGCCAAACACCTTTTGTTAAAAGTTCACTATTTTATTTCTAAGGAGGGAGAAATGCACACTGATCGCTAAAGTAGAGATAGACATATAACATATTTTGTATCTACAGTTGTTGCTTTACCCTTTACCAGTTTCAAGAAAAAAAGTTGGTAAACATCCTAATAATGTCAATACTACGTAACGAAGTACACATTGGTACACCATTTTCGATTGTTCCGTATGTAAATAACAATGTCTGGTTAGGAATGCTGAAATTTATCTCTTCACACTTGTACATGGTATTAAGAGGGTCAATTTCCACCTAAACATTTGTAACTGAATCGGCAGTTATTTGACATAAAACGCCGTCACTGAATTCGGTGGCATGAATTGGTGGTATAATATTTTATTGGCTCCACTGATATGTTTAGGAAACGATAGCTATATAAGTTTATTAACGAACATTTTAAACGTGAGGAGAACAAAATATATATCTGTGTGTCAAGAATATGACGGTTGTTTCAATTCGTTGTGTTAGCTGATTTTTTTGAGCGTTTGGTTTTGCCAGTTGTTTATGAACTTTGCCCTGTTTTTGGTTTTTCCTCGGAGTTTGTTATTTGTTTAATCTACTTTATTTCGTTTGAGACATGGAAAGATACGAATTTTTGTTATATTTATCAATCACTTATGCAATTAATGAAATGGATCTTCCCTTGGTGGCCTTGAGTTGGTTTGTGCTGGTCGGGTTGTTGTCTCTGTGATACATTCCCAGTTTCGATTCTTAATTCTATTAGAGGTCTCACATTACTGTTATCATAATAATAGTATCTGTTTTCAAAGATCCATATCATATATTTTTCGCTAGTAATGTTTTCATTTGTTCCTTTTATATTGCGTTGTTTTCTACTCGAGAAGCTACTGCAAACTGGCGGCCGTCTTTTATCTCAAAAACAGTTTGGTATTACGTGAACTGGAATGGGTAATTAATTGTTGTCTGCTAGGTTTTGTAAGCAGTATTCGAAGTTGTATTAACCTTTTGTTCTAATTCGTTCATTATTGGATATTTATAACAAAGGAAGGATACAATATATAACATGTATAAATTTGTGACACACTTTTGTCATAATGGCAAATCAGGTCATAATGGCGACCATTATCTAATAACCTGTGTTCATGTGTAAGTACTAGTTGTGTGTGTTTGTCGTGTTCGGATATCCCACTTCAAGTGTAAAAGATACAGATGAAACAATGGTAAAAAGGAAATCGAAATCATTAGCCAAAGGAGAATATTTAAACGAGAATACTGGTAAAAAAAATAGACCCAAAGAGAGACGTACGAACATCAAACACTTAAAAATAAACCGTGGGCAATATGAACTCTAACCAAAAGATGTGAGTAGTTAACACAAATACTGCTTTTGTCAACAAGGATACCCAAATGTATGCAGATAGAGAACAAAGCATGCTTTCATAAAAACATGAGTCAACTCTACAGATAAAATGACAAATTATTCACGCATACGAAGAAGAAGAATATCACACCTCTAAATAGGAGATGTATTCGTTACTTGATAACAGTAGCAAGTGAAGTATCTATAAATACATTATAAATAGTTTTGATTTACAATTTTATTTGACAAAATATATTCTTATAGAGTACAGAAGAGCCCTTCAAAATTAAGAGTTTCTTCTCATTCAGTAGCAGTGGAAACTGGACGCTACCAAAACATTGAGTTGTCACGTCGTATATGTACAATTTGCCGTCAGTGTATTGAAGACGAATTCCATTTCATCTTAGTGGGTCCGAAATATAAGAAACTTAGAGTAAAATTCATAAAGAAATACTACTGGTCTAGACCAATTGTGTTTAAATCTATTGAACTTTTAAGTTTAAAGAACATCAAACAGTTAACCAATTTAGGAAAATACATTTTTAATTCATTTAAAATCAGAGACAATATTACATGAACATTCTCTGTCTGTTTACTTGTTTACTATGAAAATTTGTATTTACACCGATGAACTGTAAAGTTTAAGGTAATAAATATTTTGAATAGATAAAATACACATGATAATAGAGTACACCACAATCTGTTTGTGAAGACGTGCGTAACAACATAACAGATGACATAATTGCAATAATATACAATGGTATGTGTATATATAAGTTAACCCTTCAGAATCAGAAAAGAAAGTACAAGGTTAACCAATCATTTACAGCATAACACAAACTATCTTACTAATATACAACATAGTATTACTATATACAACATATGCAGATATAAGACGAAAGAATAACTATTATTAATCAAAAATTGCATAAAAACTATTGCATTTTGTTTCTACTATAAATTGAATTAAGAAAGTAGCTTTACATCCAGCTTTTAAAATAAAAGACCATGGTTTTATGTTTAAAGTTTATGTGCTATTTCATGAGATATAAGTGAGAGAAAAAACAAGTGTTGATAAAATATCTATGTATAACATAAAACTTGAAAATGCTATGGTAGGTTGAAAATTTATAAATTTCAGGAAAATGAATAAACAGTCTGCAAAGTAAATACACATTTCATTTCATTAAGTGGACATGACACGGTTCAGTTTTCTCCTAAAACTTTCAAAACTTCTGTCTGGTACTTTCCTATCACGACATAAATGGCAGTAAATTTCAAAAAGTTCTTTCAACGTATTTTGTCTGTATTTTTTCATCTTGAAAACATGCAAAATTTCTAGTTCAGGGGCCGTCCAAAAAGTTTTTACAGCCATAGGAAGGTGCTTTGAAAGTGTTTTTTCTACATCTTGACATTGCGTGTCCTCTTCATAATCCTCCACGACATCTTGAATGTGGTTAATATCTTCACTTTCTTCAGTTGGCTTTGGATTTTCCACTTCTGGTTTTTCTGCAGTTGTAGCTATAGCGGTAGCCTTCGGCAACTGAAAAGGTATGGTTTTATGTAGGCGACGAATTTTGAGGGTCCCAACGAAAGACAAATCTATTTTCCCCAGTATTTCTAACAATTGCATTGTAAATTGATTTACAGGAAGTGTCGAGAGCATTGGTTCTATATTTTTAAAGTTTACAAACCACTGCTGTTGAATCAATGCTACACAAGAAAGAAATGTCAGTGTGTCCAGAAGTTGTCTAGCATTTAGTCTTTTCTTCATTTTGTTAAGCTTTTCCATTACAGGTATAATCCAAGGGAATGATGTTCCTCTCAGATAGTTGAATTTTCTAGCATATACTAGTTGTCGCCTCTCAAGCTCTTGTATAATCGACGTGGTTAACCTCTCCGCTTCTGCTTTATTACTGCCATCAGGTGAACAAAACTCAACAAATTTATTCGAGATTAACCTGAAAGTCTTGTTTCCAGCTGTATCCCATGTTTGAATAACAGGGAAACGCACTAGTTGATTTTCCATGATACCTGAAAATTAAATGATATAGATTTAAACAATGTCAATGCACAAGTGGTATAGTGAAATTTGAGATAATATAAAGCAAATTTAGCAGAAAAATAACGACCTTTCTATAAGTTTGTTTATTCGATTTTGTTTATGGCAGTGTATTCAAATATTTAAGGTAAACAATATTTCAAAGTCCAGCAAACATACTATACAAAGAATATTCAAGTATTACCGACACACAAATGTCTATAAGTACACAAGTATCAATGATGAAATTCGCCCTGCGCCTACCATATTATACAATAATGTATGTCCCTAGTTGTCTTTTTGTTAAAATTAAAATGTATATATTAAGAATCTGAAA
Organism: Mytilus galloprovincialis; assembly: GCF_965363235.1. NCBI lineage: Eukaryota > Metazoa > Mollusca > Bivalvia > Mytilida > Mytilidae > Mytilus > Mytilus galloprovincialis. The sequence goes on from NC_134842.1 coordinate 102,643,640, forward strand.
CTTGTGGTGGCACACGGTATCAAGACGTACCATTTACACATTACACATTGCTTTCCATAAAGATGAAAACATTTGTTTGAACATGTCTAATGTTTCTTTTTTGTATATTGGCAAGTTATCCGGTGTTAGTTTTTGCCGTTTAAATGAATAATATAGTGCCCGAATTTATAGAGAGAGCTATTTCTCCAAAACAATTGTGTACAGCAAAGTGCAATAAATAATGAATTTATTAATACCTGATAGTAGGACATCTTGTAACTGTAAGTCTGCTAGGGTAAGAAACTCTATCATCCGCGTACACACTTTGGACGCTCGTGGAGAAGCCATTGCCATAAGACTCATGGCTACATCTTCCCGGGACATTTTTCCTATGCTAACTCCTTTGTATAGTGAATTAGGTTGACCTTGTAGATGTTGGAAAAAGTCAACACAGCTACCAGGAAGTACACTTTGACTGATAAACGAATCTTCAAGAAACCTTTTTATAAACTGTTTTCCCAGCAATTCATACGTACTGTCAAGAAAATTGTGAAAACCGTAGAAAGTTTCTACCTTCGAAATTGCTGTACTGGACTTGAACCAAATTTTAAGTGGTGGTGGCGTGGCTCTGTAAATCCAAGGCTCCAATGCAAGAAATCCAAATTGGCCTGTTCTGCAGTTCATTAGACTAACTGCACCTGGACCTATTTCCACTGCCAATTTGTTCGATACAGGTGAGGCAGGTCTTCCCCATAACATCTTTTCAAGACATAGCTCTGAAGTGAAATATAAGCTTATACATTTTGCACTCAGCACTACAGACATTTATATACATTGATTGACACTCAATTTAGCAGCATTTCTTAAGTATTGACCTCTTACATTCTTGCTTTTATGAAAGACTTTTTTCATGATATACACAACTTCAATCGAAAAATGTGTCATTTTGATTTTAGTGCGAAACATTTCTTTTTTTTTCGCATATTAATTTTCGTATTACCGGTATATCACATCAGACATGATCTGTAGAAATAGTATAAATCATAAGGTGCTCCATGTAGAACAAACAAAGATGAGTATCCGTAATGAACTCTGTCATGGATTGATGAAATCTATTAATAATAATTGTATTGTGTCTTGTTCGACCGTTTTAATGAAGATAGAGTTCTGTTTGTATATCTTAATTTTGACATATACTATTGGTTTTCTATTCATTACAGAAACAAAAATGATTTACACAGGTGTAAATTAAACTACATATGTTCATGGAATTAAAACAGGAAACATATATATTAGAATAAATGGTACCTACACTTGCCATTCGATTATCTTTTTAATAGATACATCCAGGTCTTGAGTTATACACACTAAAATTTCGCAGATCCTAATGAATCTATTGCCAATACAGGTATAAATAGTATATTAAACGCATTTCATAACGTAATCAAGTTACATATCTTCGAATACATTGGTGTTTTTCACATCAGATAGTACACAAATAATGATAATATTATACATACCTAAAGAATATGCTTCCCATGTAGCAGTACTGTCTCCAGTCAGTTGATATTCATCATACAAATTACGAAGTCTTTCTATCATTTGTGTGCCCACTGATCTCAAAGCAGACAAAAGCGAGTCATCAGCATTTACATATGGTACCAATAAATCGTATTTTTGTAACAGTCTTTCTATATTTGGTAATGAAATGTACATATGTGGAGCTATAACATGGGGTATTGGAGGCACTTCAACTACAAACTCCATCCTACATCGAAGATCTCGGAGGAGATTAACATTTTGGTCGAAAGAGAAGATGTACGGGTCAATAGCCCTCTCGATAGCATCACGTGTTGTTTTATTGATAACATCTCCACATACAATTATTCCAGACACAGGATGGTAAACATTGAGGTGTGGACGACGATGTGGAATATCCCCATAAAACTGAACAAACTGAACCTGGTTGGGGATCGTGCATACGTTAAGCACATCAGCCGAAACGTCAATGTTTCTGCCGTCAGTATTAGACTGGAAATTCACGATGTCAGAAAATGAGCAGCAGGAATACATTGTACCTCTGTCCCCGGTCACTTGCTGAATTCCATGCCTGGCCCACAATAACTGCAAATCATTACTTGAAATTGTTACACCAACATGTACTGTCGTCTTTCTTATCATATTAAAACCGGTAAGAGAAATATCATGTTTTGTTCGTTCACCAAATCTGAATGCAAATATTATAGGAATGAGACCATCTGGTAATGTTACCTCGTCAACTGCAACCTGTAGCAACTTCAGAACATCCATACATTCGTCCGGCATAACTGTCCAATGCTTTACACTGTGCAAATCAACCTTCATCAAAGTGTTTCGTGCCCTACCACCCAGTGCAGCACCAGCTGCTTTACATGTCAGAGTTGTTCCGACTGATTTGATATAATCGTAAGTCACTTTTGTCATATTTAAAAATCGTATCTGTTGAAAAACTGTGCCGGGTAGAGGTACAACACCAAGCCATATATGCCACGGACCTTCAATAGATATTTCTGTGCCCTTACACTGTGCTAAGACACTCAGTGTTTGTTCGGAATAGTGACGAAGATCTAAATGTTTCTTCAACTTGGGATAAATCCTTTCCAAACTATTAAATTCATGTCTTAGTATTGAGATATGTGTCAACGGAAATGTTATTCCTGCAAAGCTTGTCAACTCGACTACTATTCCATCGATATCTGGCTGGAAATTCATTGAAGGAATGTCGCACTGGGGCAGTTTTGTCGCTCTTACAACTATTTCGTTGTTTCTATTCAATAAGTGCGACACTTCCTGATTCGCTTTTTGCCATTCCGACATGAAGTTGTCAGTGTTTTCCTCGGCACACTGATATAAGACTGACTCTACAAGGAAAAAAAGTATCAGCTGTTATTAATAAAACGCCAAACAAACTCTCCTTTTCCTAGTATATATAACCAATATAAGCAGTGGAAACAAAACACTTGCAATTTTACTTGCAGAACATAAAGATATTTTAAGTGATCACTAGAATACAACTTGTGAATTATGTCATGTGAAATAATGCAGAAAAAGTCTGGATAAAAACCGACTGCTGTTATAATATTGAAGTGCAATTTTGATTGAGCATACACCATTTCAAAACAAACATTTCATTACTATTAACTCGTTAAGGATGTGACAGGAAGATCTAATAAAATCAGTGTAACTTGTGAATCTGAGCAGGTACAATTTAAGATGGCATTGAACCGATGTGTTATACCAATCTATGCATCAGCTCGCAAATTTCTAGTAAAAGTGGTAGAATGAACTTTTGTTATCAGTACCATAATTGTCACCGAAATAATTTCTTTTTCTCAGATTTATTCGCTCAGGATGAAATATTGAAATCAACGATTTTACTAAAAAAGAAGTTTTACTGCAATAATCATAAGTTTACCTGTATTACTGGGCTCATTTTCATCTAGTTCATCTTGTGTCTGAAAATCCAGAAAAAAAAATTGAATAATTCCTGTTATGTAGACGTTTGTTAAGATGACGAGGGAACACTTTATAAGAGGTTGTTTAAAAAATGATTTCAACATACGACGACAATAGTTTGTCCTTTGAGAATAAACACAGTTACTGTACCTAGTTGTGTAGATTAACAACTTGCATGCATGATTAAAAAGTCTCATATATTATTATTCTCAAGTATAGGTTTCCAAATGAGGATGCTTCAATTTGAGCGAATTATACATTTTTTTAACGCCAGTACAAATGTACAAATTGTAATTGATACAACACTGTGACGAGTAATGTAAAATCACGAAAAGAAACATTAAGTCGTATAACTATAATGCTATCGATACATGCAAAAAGCAAAGAGGAAAATTCAAAACGAAAAGTGCCTAATCAAATGGCAAAATGAAACGACAAAACATATCAAACGAATGGACAACTGTCATACTCCTGACTTGGTACGGGCATTTTTAAATGGTTGATTGAACCTGGTTGTATAGCGCTAAAACTATCATTTGTATGACAGTCGCATCAAATTCCGTTATTTTCACATCGATGCGTGAACAAAACAGACACAATCGGTAAAATAGTCAAAATATGGTCACATCACTGTGTTACAATCTCCAAACAAAAAAATCATTTACAAAAAAGCACAAACAGCATCTATCAAATAAAAAAAAACACATTCAGTGTTTCGCATGTTTGGCGTAAGAAAATGTAAACGTAACATAGGAAGAAATTTTGTCGTTCAAAGCATGTTCAAAACAATTATAATTCCGGATAGGGAATGGTGGTATGCAGGGATAAAAAATGAAAAATGATGTTAGAATTACTTTCAGAAACAGACCGAGTTTATAAATTATCCAGAGGTCTTTTTAAGCGGTAGACATATTTATCGCCCAAAAATAGCCCTCTTGTTCTAATGTGACGTTTAGAAACCATCAATAGCTATCAAAGGTACCAGGATTATAATTTAGTACGCCAGACGCGCGTTTCGTCTACATGAGACTCATCAGTGACGCTCAAATCAAAAATATTTATAAACCCAAACTAGTACAAAGTTGAAGAGCATTGCGGATCCAAAATTCCAAAAAGTTGTGCCAAATACGGCTAAGGTAATCTATGCTTGGGATAAGAAAATCCTTAGTTTTTCAAACAATTCTAAGTTTTTTATACAGGAAATTTATAAAAATGACCACATTATTGATATTCATGTCAACACCGAAGTGTTGACTACTGGGCTGGTGATACCCTCGGGGACGAAACGTCCACCAGAAGTGGCATCGATCCAGTGGTGTAAATAGCTATCAAAGGTACCAGGATTATAATGTAGTACGCCAGACGCGCGTTTCGTCTACATAAGACTCATCAGTGACGCTCAAATCAAATATATTTATAAGCCCAAACTAGTACAAAGTTGAAGAGCATTGAGGATCCAAAATTTCAAAAAGTTCCAATAAACAATCAGAAACATACACAAAAATAATTTTTACCTCTCCTTTCCTCTGTTCTTCTACTTCTAGCTCATGTTCTTCTTCTAACATGTTATCAATCATTTTTTCGACTAACGTTGATATCATGTCTTTAACCTATAAATGTAAAGTATGCATAACTTTATATGTGTGCGAAATTGTTAACAAGGTATGTATTTAGATAAGGAAGATTAATGATTGCTTTCAGTTCATTGCTAATGTTTGCCTATTCGTTTATTTCACCTTGTAAGAGATATAATTGTCTAAAATGATAAACTACAGAGTTCAAAATGAAGAAAACGAAGTACTATTCTGTGGTATAACATTAAATTAATTAAATGAATATTTGCTATATAGATTTAACCAAAAAGACTTTTCTACTTACATGTCTATGTATCCTTCTGATCTTATCAATTTCTAGTTCTAAAAAAAAGTTCAATTAGTTTTAGGGATATCTTTATAATAAACTAAATCAGTCAGAAAGCTATACGAATGTATAAGGATACAACTTTAACACGCTAGTTAATACTTTAAAAATAGTTCCATCATCCGATTCCAAGTGGATAGATGCACACGGCCGATGGAGCTAGGTTGACGACTAGCGAAATGTTGCATATATCTATTCAAAAGTAAAAATAGAACTTTAGAGAAATATTTATGAGTTAAATTACTGACAAATAAAAATAAATTGTTAATAAACAATAATATAACATCGTCACATGCATGCTTAAAACATATTTCTTATGTCTATCTTTAGATTCGTCTTCGGTATTTTTGTATAGCTGATGTGATCAAGTGGTCTAGGGCGCTGACCATGATGCTTACCAATGGAGTACATGGTTTATCAATGGTGTCAGTTCAAATCCCGTTGAAGAACCCTGTTGGGTTTAATTTTTTGACTTATATAAACAACTTCCAAAAACATTGAAACTAGCGTAATATACTTAATTTTTCCATATTCTTTTTTCATATATACACAATACAGAATATAACTGTAGACAAAGAGAGGAAAATAGTCGTATATACATCGTTTAACATGTTTTACAGCTGGTTGAACACACATTTGTTCTCCAAAATGTCTTGTACCAAGTCAGGAGTATGACTGTTTTTATCAGACAGTCCGCTACTATGTATGTTGCCGTTTGCATATGTGGTAGTTCAGTGTTGCTGTTGGTCCATTTATTTTATATTGTGATTGATGTGTTTCGATCGTTTTAAATTGTTTACCCGGATTTATTTTCGCTAAATTGAATTGTGACCATTGAACATCGGTGTACTACTGTTGCTTTTATTAACATTTCCTTATCATAAATATTGAAAAAAATATTTTCAATATATGTGGAATGTCTATATGCAGAAACAAATATTGTATCATATCTTTCTTACCTCCATTCTGCATACTTGCATATAATAGTGAAATCATTTGTATTTTTTCCAACAGCTGAAAAATAAAGACGTTTCATCGATTATGTTCGTCGTTTTTGATTATGCATGTATCTATATAAGATGTTCACAACTTTTATGTCCACATTGATGATGTGAGTGATGAATATTTCTTTTGCATTTACTTTCATTTTACATTTTATGACATATATTACATATTTAAAACCATGAAACATTCATTTCATCAGGTATATGATAACTGTTAACCTTTTAATGGATCAGTTGTACTTTCAAAATTGCAATATTCCCAAAACAAACAAAGGCGCTAGAATACCTTATCAATTCTTTGCTTTTTCTGAAAGAGTTAATTACAAAATGAATAAGAAATGTCAGTGTATGTTCAGAAATTGATATATTTTACTCAACATTTCAAAATGTCTGTAAATCTATTTTCATCATTTCGAGTATAGAGTTATTAAAGAAAAGAAAGTCATATCATGATGTGACACATTTGTATTCATGATACATAGTTTCAATATATCAAGATACAATGTAGAAGTATAAGTTTGGATTAAGTTTAAGCCACCTTTTTGATTGTAAAGATATAAAACTTACTTTCTGTGACGTTTCCATTGACACTGAAAATATAAACGATGACATACAACACAAATCAAGTGTAGAAAACGTAATATAAAGTAGAAAAAAATACAATTATATTTGAAATAGGGAAGTCTTCATCACATGGAAATTCAATAAATATGCTTCAACGAGCGCATCTGGATCAGACCGCACAGTTCTTTCTGAACAAAATGGGACAAAAATTGACACAATATTAAAGCTCGATACAGGTCTGAATTTATTTGGATTGTAATTAAATATTTGACACATTATAGATTTTTGACACAGATTCAATGTAGTTAATAACTTGGAATGTGATATTTGATTGAATTTATATTCAATTGAAGCTGTTGTGCAATACACCGTGGTGTTGTGCAATACCTGGTAAATCTGTGATCAGACTATATAGTTATTACAAAGAATTATCAAAATGAATTGTGGCTCCCATTTTTTGTTTAATTGATAATTATTATATCTTGATGACCCCTCCCCCCCCAAAAAAAAAAATACTTGAAGATTGTTCTTTTTGTACAATGTGGTATAATTTAAGAGACAACCATACACTTAGCACACACACTAGTGTTTGAAAACTAGTAAAGTACTTGGTTTTGGCCCCTAACTTCTTATCAGTTTGGGCAATTATCTACCTAAAAAATCAAAACCTTCTTCTTGTGGTATCGAACCTTGCAGTGCAATTTCAGAGCAATAAAAATACTCATACACAAGTTATTGTCATGCAACTAGAAGAACGATTTGTAATGACCAGTTTTGGCCCCATATTCGTAAATAGTTGGGACAGTCATCCAAAACCAATCCCAACCTTCCTTTTGTGCTATTGAACATTTTGTTACAATTTAATAGAAATCAATACAATTAAATTGAAGTTAATGTCCGGGACGACGACGATGATGACGTCACAGAGATATGCGACAGCAATTATCTTTTGGTCGTATAAAAACTCAAACACATTAAACGAAAGAAAACAGATGTCGTATGCTTGACTTGGTACCGGCGTTTCCATGTGTAGAAAACGGTGGATTCAGCCTTGTTGTACAGGTAACTAAACCTCTCACTCGTACGGCAATCAAACAGACACATTCATGCTTAGTGAACTGATAATTCGTGGCGGAACAAAGCCGCTGATGGGCGCTTCAGAATTTGTCTGATAAAAGTGAATGACCAGAACGAAAGTGGTTATTCATTTAAAGTTATAGTGAAATGCTGCATGGATAACAGAAACTTGGCGTCAGTAGAACTTCGACATCTTGATTTTTCTTTATCTTTTAGGGCAAACCAGTAATTCATAGCTGAATAATTAAAATAAACTAGATTAGAAATGATACGTTTGAAAATTTATAGCATTCCAATTATTTGTGTCCTAGAAATCAAAGTCCTACTGAAACTGACTTTCCATGTCCTTGACATAATACAAACAAACACAATTTACTATGGTAAGGCGTAAAATAAATACCTTCTTTTTGCTGTCCTATTATCAGTTGATACACCTCTTCCATCTAAAGAAAAAAATCCGATAATGTTTATTGAATTACCTATAAAATGACACATGTATAGACAAACTTTTGAAAAGGGGTGCTAAAGAAACGACTGTTAACAATTATGTAGTTTAATGTATTTTAATGGGAATAATTTATACTGTTTTTTTCAAAGTAAAATAAGACCTGCCTATCATAACAGTATCAATGAAACCTTATCACATAGAGTAATTAATATTATAAACGGTGTTATCTTCCTTCGCTTATTGCATATCACCCTGATCAGTTACTCCGAAATTCTCATACCACTGATTTGAAACATGAGGAGAACTTATCAGCGACGTCGCTATGCCTTAAGAGAGGATATCAGTGACGTCACAATATGTGAGGTGAAATTGTCAAGCTTTACTTTCGTTGAGCGTAAATACTGCTCAATGGGAGGGAATGATACCCTACAAATCGTGTGGTGACCAGATGATCGCATTTTCTACCTTAAATACCAGCCACTCAACAAATCATGAACTTATTAGCTCATTCACTACACGCATCTGCTTTTAAAGTTCACATTGGGGTTCATGTTATATATTTCACGATGTCAATGTGTAGAAAACATGGTAATCTATACTTTAATAGTATATATTGCAACTAACCTTGTATCCTATCATATGCACATACGAAGCCTTCCCTGGTTCTATGGTAACAAAGAAAGAAAAAAATAAATTTATAATTCTTATAAATATTATACGTTAATTATGTCAATTTATATAAAGTAAATCATCGTATATGTTTAAGTAAAGTGCGTCATTCATTGCTGCATACGGTATTTTTCAGTTACTTGTATCAACGATTTTAGCAAATTATTTGTCCATTATGCAAAAGTGTACCCACTGAATTAATGTTGAGCAGCTTAGTCTCATGCAACCTACTCAAATGGAAAACCTTTCACACAATTATTAATTTATTAAATAACAGTGTGAAATTATGTGGCTGAATAGGAAAATTAATCAAATGAATGGACAAGGATTAAAACAAAAACACTTGAGTAGACGAATGGGTACATATGTATTAACATTGATTTAAGAGTAACGTTTTAATCCAATGCAAACTGAAGTGATTTGTTTAGAGAAATACATACCCCACAATTTAGTTGCCTCTTCAATCAGGTCCTGCACCTCTTCTACCTACAAAAAATTATTAATCTTTGTTGTCAGATGATCAATGATTGGGAATAGTTAAGATGAATAAAGTGTTTACTTAATTTCATCTTACAGCAAATAAAACTAGCAGTATCCAATTTTCTTGAAAGATCCTAGCTTAAATTACTGCTTTTGCTTTAACATTCTAGTTCATATTGTCATAAGGACACACTTATTTCTGCAGTATCACATGATATATGCTGAGGGGATTAGGGAATGAAATATTGTCAATTGCCCAACAAATAACCGGATTTAGTAGTGGTGCCACCTGCCATTTTCATTTATATTTATGTTATAAAAAAGAAGATGTGGTACGATTGTTAATGAGACAACTGACCACAAGAGACCAAAACAGAAGGTTTTAAATTTTGCATATGCGTTCAGTGCCTTATGTCATCGAATCACTTTAACGAAACATTTCAATATTTGAAGCCGGTACAACTTTATCCTGTGCAAAAAGTGTGTTTGAAAGATAAAATGGCAAGCCATTGCTAATATAAAAATCTTAGATACATTTGATAGCCTTCCATTTGAAATTACTTTTGGAAATTAAGAAAATAATTGCTGTGTTCTGATACATTACCTTATAATATATGATATCCATTCGTTGACCAAACTTGTAGATTCTACATAAAAAAAAACAACATATAGTATTATTTCAGAATATTATCAAATTGACTGCGTGATTATGTCAAATTATAATTTGGTTGGTGTCTCAGATTTTCATGAATATTCTGTTATTTTGTTTATTTTTTTTTTTGCAATTTCAACCTAATCCAAATGCTCCGCAGGGCGCATCTTTTACGACCACATAGGTCAAACCGTGAACAGTTAGGGCAAGTATGGACACAACATTCAAGCTTGATACAGCTCTCAATTTGGATTTCGATTAAATAGTTGACACAGCAATGGTTTTTGACACAGAACAAAGGTGGTCTAATGAACATTTTTTTTTTCGCTTTTAAGCCAGACAATATGATTTTTTATATTTATGGACAAAAGGATTTTTACTAACAATCGTTAAGACGACAATCGTTCTATGTACAATAAAAATAAAAAGTAGTTTATAAATAAGACACGCAATGTCAATTGTCCCTCTAGTGTTGGAAGAAAATACTAAATTGACTTTGTTACCCCCAATATTAATGGACAAAAGTAAATTAAAAAACTGACCTTCTCATGTGAAAACCCTCTTCTTGATATTTTTTTGAAATGTTTCTTTATATATGTGGTCTGGGTTTTATATACCCATAAAAAGAAAAATATTTCGTATAATGGTATGGTGCGTCGTCCGAAGACACATTTGGTGTCCAGACAATAACTATAGTTTAAGTGAATGGATCTCTATGAAATTTAATAAAAGGTTCAATACAACAAAAGGAAGGTTAGGATTTATTTTGGGGATGATGATCCCATCTGTTTTGGAATAAGGGGCCCAACAGGTGCACAAAAACCAGCATTTTTCTACTTTCAGTATATCAACTAGTGAATCAGAATTTCAATTGCTCCGAAATTTTACAACATTGTTTTTTTTTCCCACAGATAGAAGGTTTTGATTGATTTTTGAGGTTATGGTTCTAACGGTTTAGGAATTATGGGCCAAAAAAAGGGGCCCAAGTAAGCATGTGTGTAGTTTCCAGTCAATAACTTGTGTTTTAGTGTATAAATATCTCTGAAATGATACCACATGTATCCATACTACAAAGGAATGGTTATTTGGGATTAGGAATCAAATCAAGTAGCAACTAGGGGCAAAGAAGGGGGAAACAATGTTTTTTTTTTTATTAAAGGACAATTTAGATAATTTAAAAGCAGTGTAACGGAGGTAAGCCAATTCCATGCCAAGAATACTGATATAAATATGTTTGATTAACTCCATTACACTAAAATAATGTATTAAGAAATGATGATTGTCTTGAGATGATTAGATGTAAAATTTATATTTAGACATGTTAGAAGTTACTTTTAATTTATATTAATTTTAACCGTGACTGTATGCCATTTCATATTTTAATATTTTATGATATATTAAAATTAGTATCCGGTAGTTTTTGTTGCAAACTCTTTTAACGGGAATACTAGTAAACAGCATAGTGAAGCATAAATCGTTGTCCCGAATATGCGGATCGATCAACTTGTCGGGACGACAATTATCTCCCGGATGCTAAATATGTGATCTCAACTAATGGAACAAAAACTGATGTGTTGGAAGTGTTTGCCGTACCTTACCACTTTTAATTGACTGCGTTACCCCCAATATTAATGGACGATAGGATTTATACAATCAATCGTTTAAGACGACAATTGGTCTATGTACAATACAAATAAAAAAAAAAAAAAAACAGACCTTCTCACAGTGTATGAAAAGCCTCTTCTTTATATTTTTTTAAAATGTTCCTTTATATATGTGATAATTTTTCGGAACGACAATGTCCTCCCAGTTGCTAAATATGTGATCCCAAGTAATGGAACAAAAACTGATGTGTTGGAAGTGTTTGCCAAATCTTAACACTTTTAATTGACTGCGTTACCCCCAATATTAATGGACGATAGGATTTATACAATCAATCTTTTAAGACGACAATTGATCTATGTACAATACAAATAAAAAGTAGTTTATGAATAAGACACGCACTGTCAACTGTCCCTCTCGTTGTGGAAGAAAACATTAAATTGACTTTGTTACCCCCAATATTAATGGACGAAAGAAAATATAAAAACTGACCTTCTCACAGTGTATGAACAGCCTCTTCTTGATATTTTTTTGAAATGTCCCTTTATATAGGTGACAATTATCGTGCGGAAGCATCAATCGTCGTCCCGAAGATGCGGACTGATCAACTTTTCGGGACGACAATTTTAGTCGGGACGACAATTATCTCCCGGATTCTAAATATGTGATTTCAAGTAATGGAACACAAATTGATGTGTTGGAAGTGTTTTCCGTACCTTATCACTTTTAATTGACTGTGTTCCCTTCAATATTTATGGACATAAGGATTTATACAAACAATCATTAAGGCGACAATTGTTCTATGTACAATAAAAATAAAAAGTAGTTAATAAATAAGACACGCAATGTCAACTGTCCCTCTAGTGTTAAAAGAAAACATTAAATTGACTTTGTTAATCCCAATATTAATGGACGAAAGTAAATATAAAAACAGACCTATTCACAGTGTATGAAAAGCCTTTTCTTGATATTTTTTTGAAATGTTCCTTTATATATGTGACAATTTTTCGGGACGACAATTTCAGTCGGGACGACAATGTCCTCCTAGTTGCTAAATATGTGATCTCAAGTAATGGAACAAAAACTGATGTGTTGGAAGTGTTTGCCAAACCTTAACACTTTTAATTGACTGCGTTACCCCCAATATTAATGGACGATAGGATTTATACAATCAATCGTTTAAGACGACAATTGATCTATGTACAATACAAATAAAAAGTAGTTTATAAATAAGACACGCACTGTCAATTGTCCCTCTCGTTGTGGAAGAAAACATTAAATTGACTTTGTTACCCCCAATATTAATGGACGAAAGAAAATATAAAAACTGACCTTCTCACAGTGTATGAACAGCCTCTTCTTGATATTTTTTTTTAAATGTCCCTTTATATATGTGACAATTATCGTGCGGAAGCATCAATCGTCGTCCCGAAGATGCGGATTGATCAACTTTTCGGGACGACAATTTTAGTCGGAACGACAATTATCTCCCGGATTCTAAATATGTGATCTCAAGTAATGGAACAAAAATTGATGTGTTGGAAGTGTTTTCCGAACCTTATCACTTTTAATTGACTGTGTTCCCCTCAATATTTATGGACATAACGATTTATACAAACAATCGTTAAGGCGACAATTGATCTATGTACAATAAAAATAAAAAGTAGTTAATAAATAAGACAGGCAATGTCAACTGTCCCTCTAGTGTTAGAAGAAAACATTAAATTCACTTTGTTAATCCCAATATGAATGGACGAAAGTAAATATAAAAACAGACCTTCTCGCAGTTTATGAAAAGCCTCTTCTTGATATTTTTTTGAAATGTTCCTTTATATATGTGACAATTCTTCGGGACGACAATTTCAGTCGGGACGACAATGTCCTCCCAGTTGCTAAATATGTGATCTCAAGTAATGGAACAAAAATTGATGTGTTGGAAGTGTTTGCCGAACCTAACCACTTTTAATTGACTGCGTTACCCCCAATCTTAATGGACGATAGGATTTATACAATCAATCGTTTAAGACGACAATTGGTCTATGTACAATACAAATAAAAAAAACAGACCTTCTCACAGTGTATGAAAAGCCTCTTCTTTATATTTTTTTGAATTGTTCCTTTATATATGTGACAATTTTTCGGGACGACAATTTCAGTCGGGACGACAGTGTCCTCCCAGTTGCTAAATATGTGATCTCAAGTAATGGAACAAAAACTGATGTGTTGGAAGTGTTTGCCAAACCTTAACACTTTTAATTGACTGCGTTACCCCCAATATTAATGGACGATAGGATTTATACAATCAATCGTTTCAGACGACAATTGATCTATATACAATACAAATAAAAAGTAGTTTATAAATAAGACACGCAATGTCAATTGTCCCTCTCGTTGTGGAAGAAAACATTAAATTGACTTTGTAACCCCCAATATTAATGGACGAAAGAAAATAAAAAAACTGACCTTCTCACAGTGTATGAACAGCCTCTTCTTGATATTTTTTTTGAAATGTCCCTTTATATATGTGACAATTATCTTGCGGAAGCATCAATCGTCGTCCCAAAGATGCGGATTGATCAACTTTTCGGGATGACAATTTTAGTCGGGACAACAATTATCTCCCGGATTCTAAATATGTGATCTCAAGTAATGGAACAAAAATTGATGTGTTGGAAGTGTTTGCCGTACCTGATCACTTTTAATTGACTGTGTTCCCCTCAATATTTATGAACGAAAGGATTTATACAAACTATTGTTAAGACGACAATTGATCTTTGTACAATAAAAATTAAAAGTAGTTAATAAATAAGACACGCAATGTCAACTGTCCCTCTAGTGTTAGAATAAAACATTAAATTCACTTTGTTAACCCCAATATTAATGGACGAAAGTAAATATAAAAAAAGACCTTCTCACAGTGTATGCAAAGCCTCTTCCTGATATTTTTTTGAAATGTCCCTTTATATATGTGACAATTATCGTGCGGAAGCATCAATCGTCGTCCCGAAGATGCGGAAGCATCAATCGTCGTCCCGAAGATGCGGATTAGATCAATTTTTCGGGACGACAATTTTAGTCGGGACGACAATTATCTACCGGATTCTAAATATGTGATCTCAAGTAATGGAACAAAAATTGATGTGTTAGAAGTGTTTGCCGTACCTGATCACTTTTAATTGACTGTGTTCCCCTCAATATTTATGAACGAAAGGATTTATACAAACTATTGTTAAGACGACAATTGATCTTTGTACAATAAAAATTAAAAGTAGTTAATAAATAAGACACGCAATGTCTACTGTCCCTCTAGTGTTAGAATAAAACATTAAATTCACTTTGTTAACCCCAATATTAATGGACGAAAGTAAATATAAAAAAAGACCTTCTCACAGTGTATGCAAAGCCTCTTCCTGATATTTTTTTGAAATGTCCCTTTATATATGTGACAATTATCGTGCGGAAGCATCAATCGTCGTCCCGAAGATGCGGAAGCATCAATCGTCGTCCCGAAGATGCGGATTAGATCAATTTTTCGGGACGACAATTTTAGTCGGGACGACAATTATCTACCGGATTCTAAATATGTGATCTCAAGCAATGGAACAAAAATTGATGTGTTAGAAGTGTTTGCCGTACCTGATCACTTTTAATTGACTGTGTTCCCCTCAATATTTATGAACGAAAGGATTGATACAAACTATTGTTAAGACGACAATTGATCTTTGTACAATAAAAATTAAAAGTAGTTAATAAATAAGACACGCAATGTCTACTGTCCCTCTAGTGTTAGAATAAAACATTAAATTCACTTTGTTAACCCCAATATTAATGGACGAAAGTAAATATAAAAAAAGACCTTCTCACAGTGTATGCAAAGCCTCTTCCTGATATTTTTTTGAAATGTCCCTTTATATATGTGACAATTATCGTGCGGAAGCATCAATCGTCGTCCCGAAGATGCGGAAGCATCAATCGTCGTCCCGAAGATGCGGATTAGATCAATTTTTCGGGACGACAATTTTAGTCGGGACGACAATTATCTACCGGATTCTAAATATGTGATCTCAAGCAATGGAACAAAAATTGATGTGTTAGAAGTGTTTGCCGTACCTGATCACTTTTAATTGACTGTGTTCCCCTCAATATTTATGAACGAAAGGATTGATACAAACTATTGTTAAGACGACAATTGATCTTTGTACAATAAAAATTAAAAGTAGTTAATAAATAAGACACGCAATGTCAACTGTCCCTCTAGTGACAGAAAACATTAAATTCACTTTGTTAACCCCAATATTAATGGACGAAAGTAAATATAAAAACAGACCTTCTCACAGTGTATGCAAAGCCTCTTCCTGATATTTTTTTGAAATGTTCCTTTATATATGTGACAATTTTTCGGGACGACAATTTCAGTCGGGACGACAATGTCCTCCCAGTTGCTAAATATGTGATCTCAAGTAATGGAACAAAAATTGATGTGTTGGAAGTGTTTGCCAAATCTTAACACTTTTAATTGACTGCGTTACCCCCAATATTAATGGACGATAGGATTTATACAATCAATCGTTTAAGACGACAATTGATCTATGTACAATACAAATACAAAGAGGTTTATAAATAAGACACGCAATGTCAATTGTCCCTCTCGTTGTGGAAGAAAACATTAAATTGACTTTGTTACCCCCAATATTAATGGACGAAAGAAAATATAAAAACTGACCTTCTCACAGTGTATGAACAGCCTCTTCTTGATATTTTTTTGAAATGTCCCTTTATATATGTGACAATTATCGTGCGGAAGCATCAATCGTCGTCCCGAAGATGCGGATTAGATCAATTTTTCGGGACGACAATTATCTACCGGATTCTAAATATGTGATCTCAAGTAATGGAACAAAAATTGATGTGTTAGAAGTGTTTGCCGTACCTGATCAATTTTAATTGACTGTGTTCCCCTCAATATTTATGAACGAAAGGATTTATATAAACTATTGTTAAGACGACAATTGATCTTTGTACAATAAAAATTAAAAGTAGTTAATAAATAAGACACGCAATGTCAACTGTCCCTCTAGTGTTAGAAGAAAACATTAAATTCACTTTGTTAACCCCAATATTAATGGACGAAAGTAAATATAAAAACAGACCTTCTCACAGTGTATGCAAAGCCTCTTCCTGATATTTTTTTGAAATGTCCCTTTATATATGTGACAATTATCGTGCGGAAGCATCAATCGTCGTCCCGAAGATCAAATTTTTCGGGACGACAATTTTAGTCTGGACGACAGTGTCCTTCCAGTTGCTAAATATGTGATCTCAAGTAATGGAACAAAAACTGATGTGTTGGAAGTGTTTGCCAAACCTTAACTCTTTTAATTGACTGCGTTACCCCCAATATTAATGGACGATACGATTTATACAATCAATCGTTTAAGACGACGATTGATCCATGTACAATACAAATAAAAAAAGTTAATAAATAAGACATGCAATGTCAACTGTCCTTCTAGTGTGGGAAGAAAACATTAAATTGACTTTGTTAACCCCAATATTAGTGGAAGAAAGTAAATATGAAAACAGACCTTCTCACAGTGTATGAAAAGCCTCTTCCTGATATTTTTTTGAAATGTTCCTTTATATATGTGACAACTTTTCGGGACGACAATTTCAGTCGGGACGACAATGTCCTCCCAGTTGCTAAATATGTGATCTCAAGTAATGGAACAAAAACTGATGTGTTGGAAGTGTTTGCCAAATCTTAACACTTTTAATAGACTGCGTTACCCCCAATATTAATGGACGATAGGATTTATACAATCAATCGTTTAAGACGACAATTGATCTATGTACAATACAAATACAAAGAGGTTTATAAATAAGACACGCAATGTCAATTGTCCCTCTCGTTGTGGAAGAAAACATTAAATTGACTTTGTTACCCCCAATATTAATGGACGAAAGAAAATATAAAAACTGACCTTCTCACAGTGTATGAACAGCCTCTTCTTGATATTTTTTTGAAATGTCCCTTTATATATGTGACAATTATCGTGCGGAAGCATCAATCGTCGTCCCGAAGATACGGAAGCATCAATCGTCGTCCCGAAGATGCGGAAGCATCAATCGTCGTCCCGAAGATGCGGATTAGATCAATTTTTCGGGACGACAATTTTAGTCGGGACGACAATTATCTACCGGATTCTAAATATGTGATCTCAAGTAATGGAACAAAAATTGATGTGTTAGAAGTGTTTGCCGTACCTGATCACTTTTAATTGACTGTGTTCCCCTCAATATTTATGAACGAAAGGATTTATACAAACTATTGTTAAGACGACAATTGATCTTTGTACAATAAAAATTAAAAGTAGTTAATAAATAAGACACGCAATGTCAACTGTCCCTCTAGTGTTAGAAGAAAACATTAAATTCACTTTGTTAACCCCAATATTAATGGACGAAAGTAAATATAAAAACAGACCTTCTCACAGTGTATGCAAAGCCTCTTCCTGATATTTTTTTGAAATGTCCCTTTATATATGTGACAATTATCGTGCGGAAGCATCAATCGTCGTCCCGAAGATGCGGAAGCATCAATCGTCGTCCCGATGATGCGGATTAGATCAATTTTTCGGGACGACAATTTTAGTCGGGACGACAATTATCTATCGGATTCTAAATATGTGATCTCAAGTAATGGAACAAAAATTGATGTGTTAGAAGTGTTTGCCGTACCTGATCACTTTTAATTGACTGTGTTCCCCTCAATATTTATGAACGAAAGGATTTATACAAACTATTGTTAAGACGACAATTGTTCTATGTACAATAAAAATAAAAAATAGTTAATAAGCAAGACATACAATGTCAACTGTCCCTCTAGTGTTAGAAGAAAACATTAAATTCACTTTGTTAACCCCAATATTAATGGACGAAAGTAAATATAAAAACAGACCTTCTCACAGTGTATGCAAAGCCTCTGATATTTTTTTGAAATGTTCCTTTATATATGTGACAATTTTTCGGGACGACAATTTCAGTCGGGACGACAGTGTCCTTCCAGTTGCTAAATATGTGATCTCAAGTAATGGAACAAAATCTGATGTGTTGGAAGTGTTTGCCAAACCTTAACACTTTTAATTGACTGCGTTACCCCCAATATTAATGGACAATAGGATTTATACAATCAATCGTTTAAGACGACGATTGATCTATGTACAATACAAATAAAAAATAGTTAATAAATAAGACATGCAATGTCAAATGTCCTTCTAGTGTGGGAAGAAAACATTAAATTGACTTTGTTAACCCCAATATTAGTGGAAGAAAGTAAATATGAAAACAGACCTTCTCACAGTGTATGAAAAGCCTCTTCCTGATATTTTTTTGAAATGTTCCTTTATATATGTGACAACTCTTCGGGACGACAATTTCAGTTGGGACGACAATGTCCTCCCAGTTGCTAAATATGTGATCTCAAGTAATGGAACAAAAACTGATGTGTTGGAAGTGTTTGCCAAATCTTAACACTTTTAATAGACTGCGTTACCCCCAATATTAATGGACGATAGGATTTATACAATCAATCGTTTAAGACGACAATTGATCTATGTACAATACAAATACAAAGAGGTTTATAAATAAGACACGCAATGTCAATTGTCCCTCTCGTTGTGGAAGAAAACATTAAATTGACTTTGTTACCCCCAATATTAATGGACGAAAGAAAATATAAAAACTGACCTTCTCACAGTGTATGAACAGCCTCTTCTTGATATTTTTTTGAAATGTCCCTTTATATATGTGACAATTATCGTGCGGAAGCATCAATCGTCGTCCCGAAGATGCGGAAGCATCAATCGTCGTCCCGAAGATGCGGAAGCATCAATCGTCGTCCCGAAGATGCGGATTAGATCAACTTTTCGGGACGACAATTTTAGTCGGGACGACAATTATCTACCGGATTCTAAATATGTGATCTCAAGTAATGGAACAAAAATTGATGTGTTAGAAGTGTTTGCCGTACAGTACTTGCAACCTTAGGCGTTACTATTTCAGCGATCAATCAGCTGTCACCGATCAGTCACCGATCAGTCAAGTTCGCGTCAAACTCACGTCAGCAATCCGTCAGACTTATAGCATGTATAGTAAAAGTAATTGACTGATCGGACTGATCGGACGGATAGTACCGATCGACCTTGATGACGGATTGAACTTTAATACGTCACATGATAAACTAATACAAATTACGGAATCTTAGTTTCGTTTAATTTAATTAAAATGGCGACTCGTGAAAATCGAACGTTCAATGATACATTTTGTTTATTAATTATTTAGCAAAGTTTTGTGAATTGAAATGAAAAGAATTGTACAGATAAAACCTAAATTAAAATATTATCATTAAAGAATGGTCTTTTTCGTTTTATTTAGGTTATATATTTGTTCAAACCCGGCGAGTGTCTACATCGCGAAATTGATTTTATTATTTTGCAAACATACTCGGGAAAAACAAAATGAAAGGATCAGTTATTGAAAAATGTAGTCTATTTTTTTTCAATATTTTAATTTTTTTTATCCTTATCATCATAAAATTCTTTAAAAAAAAACTTATCATAATCATGGACTTTCTATATAATCTCGACACAATCGAAGCCTTTAAAATAACAAATTACATAAATAAATGCTGTTTTTTTAACAAGAAATATGAATAATTTTAAACAATGCAAACAGCATTACATTATATTTTTCTGATAGTCTTTTTTTACCTTAATAAAAAAATAACTACTCCTAAACAATAAAAAGTACAAAAATCTAATGGTGGTAAACATAAATATATTCTGTAAAAAGAAAGAAATAATTTTAAGCAGATTTATTCTTGAATAATTCACATTTTCTACAAAATACTTACGAAAATCATTTATAATAACTGATTGCAATTGAAATTACAATATTTTCCAATATGAGAAGAAATATTTGCATTTTTGGCAACGCGTACAAAAAAATAATATCTTTTTCCTTAAAGTAAACATAATTTATGAAGAACAACCAATCCTGATGAACAAAAAGTAATGAAATCATATGGCGGTTAATAATTTATATTATAATAAAGCAAGAACTGCATTCTTATTCCACAAAAATAAAAGTTTAAGTATTTTAAGTCTCATTATATCTCAACTCTAATTAGCAGACTTGTCTCAAGATGGTAAAATAACTGATTTCAAATAAAATAGTATCATTTTTAATAAAAAGAAGAATACTTTTGGTTATTTTAAACAATGCGAACAAAATTTTAGTAAAATTTTTCTGATATTCTTTTAATTTTATGAAAAAAACTATTCTAAACTATAAAAAGTACAAACATTTAATGGCGGTCAATAATTTTCAGTAAAATGAAGAAATATTTGCATTTTAGGCAACGCGTACAAAAATTTCATATCATTTTCCTTAAAGTAAGCATATTTTATGAAGAACAGCCAATCTTGATGTACAAAAAGTACTCAAATCAAATGGTGGTTAAAAATTTGTATCAAAATAAATCAAAACTGCATTCTTATTCCACAAAAATAAAAGTTTAAGTATTTTGATTTTCATTATATCTCAATTCTGATTAGAAGACTTGTCTCAAGATGGTAAAATAACTGATTTCAAATAAAATAGTATCATTTTTGATAAAAAGAAGAATAATTTTGGTTATTTTAAACAATACGAACAAAATTTTAGTAAGATTTTTCTGATATTCTTTTAATTTTATGAAAAAAAACTATTCTAAACTATAAAAAGTACAAAAATTTAATGGCGGTCAATAATTTTCAGTAAAACGAAGAAATATTTTCATTTTAGGCAACGCGTACAAAAATTTAGTATCTTTTTCCTTAAAGTAAGCATATTTTATGAAGAACAGCCAATCTTGATGTACAAAAAGTAATCAAATCATATGACGGTTAATAATTTGTATCAAAATAAATCAATAACTACATTCTTATTCCACAAAAATAAAAGTTAAAGTATTTTAATTCTCATTATATCTCAATTCTGATTAGAAGACTTGTCCCAAGATGGTAAAAATAGCTGATTTTAAATAAAATAGTATCATTTTTGATAAAAAGAAGAATAATTTTGGTTTTTTGGTTATTTTAAACAATGCGAAGAAAATTTTAGTATGATTTTTCTGATATTCTATTAATTTTACGAAAAAAAAAACTATTCTAAACTATAAAAAGTACAAAAATTTAATGGTGTTCAGTAATTTTCAGTAAAATGAAGAAATATTTGCATTTTAAGCACCGCGTACAAAAATTTAGTATCTTTTTCCTTAAAGTAAGCATATTTGATGAAGAACAGCCAATCTTCATGTACAAAAAGTACTTAAATCATATGACGGTTAATAATTTGTATCAAAATAAATCAATAACTGCATTCTTATTCCACAAAAATTAAAGTTTAAGTATTTTAATTCTCATTATATCTCAATTCTGATTAGAAGACTTGTCTCAAGATGGTAAAAATAACTGAGTTTAAATAAAATAGTTTCATTTTTGATAAAAAGAAGAATAATTTTGGTTTTTTGGTTATTTAAAACAATGCGAAGAAAATTTTAGTATGATTTTTCTGATATTCTTTTAATTTCATGAAAAAAAACTATTCTAAACTATAAAAAGTACAAAAATTTAATGGCGGTCAATAATTTTCATTAAAATGAAGAAATATTTGCATTTAAGGCAACGCATACAAAGATTTAACATCTTTTTCCTTAAGGTAAGCATATTTGATGAAGAACAGCCAATCTTGATGTACAAAAGTACTGAAATCATATGACGGTTAATAATTTGTATCAAAATAAATCAATAACTGCATTCTTATTCCACAAAAATAAAAGTTTAAGTATTTTAATTCTCATTATATCTCAATTCTGATTAGAAGACTTGTCTCAAGATGGTAAAATAACTGATTTTAAATAAAATAGTATCATTTTTGATAAAAAGAATAATAATTTTGGTTATTTAAAACAATGCGAAGAAAATTTTAGTATGATTTTTCTGATATTCTTTTAATTTCATGAAAAAAAACTATTCTAAACTATAAAAAGTACAAAAATTTAATGGCAGTCAATAATTTTCATTAAAATGAAGAAATATTTGCATTTAAGGCAACGCATACAAAGATTTAACATCTTTTTCCTTAAAGTAAGCATATTTGATGAAGAACAGCCAATCTTGATGTACAAAAGTACTGAAATCATATGACGGTTAATAATTTGTATCAAAATAAATCAATAACTGTATTCTTATTCCACAAAAATAAAAGTTTAAGTATTTTAATTCTCATTATATCTGAATTCTGATAAGAAGACTTGTCTCAAGATGGTAAAAATAACTGATTTTAAATAAAATAGTATCTTTTTTGATAAAAAGAAGAATAATTTTGGTTATTTTAAACAATGCGAAGAAAATTTTAGTATGATTTTTCTGATATTCTTTTAATTTTATGAAAAAAACTATTCTAAACTATAAAAAGTACAGAAATTTAATGGTGTTCAATAATTTTCAGTAAAATGAAGAAATATTTGCATTTTAGGCACTGCGTATAAAAATTTAGTATCTTTTTCCTTAAAGTAAGCATATTTTATGAAGAACAGCCAATCTTGATGTCAAAAAGTACTCAAATCATATGACAGTTAATGATTTCTATCAAAATAAATCATTGACTGCATTCTTATTCCACAAAAATAAAAGTTTAAGTATTTTAATTCTCATATCTCAATTCTGATTAGATGACTTGTCTCAACAAGGTAAAAATAACTGATTTCAAATAAAATAGTATCATTTTTGATAAAAAGAATAATAATTTTGGTAATTCTAAACAATTCGAACAAAATTTTAATATTATTTCTTTGACATTCTTTTAATTTCTTAAAAAAACAACCTATTCGAAACTATAACAAGTTCAAAAATCCAATGGCGGTCAATAATAACCATTTTCGTAGGAATAAGTTCATGTTAACAGAGTCATATAATACAATTATGTATTATATGTCTCTGATGTTAACAATATTTAATACAAAACTAGTAATCAACACAAACAATTTAACGCTCTAAGCATCTTATTCTGTTATACTATTTTCACTTTTTTATTGCAACTAATTTTATTACAAATTAACGTGTAAATTAAGGTGTCTTCGTAGAGGTCCGCGTTCATCGTTTGTAAACACTGTCGAGTTCAGTTTACATAAGAATTTTAAATATATACGTATCCGTCCGATCCGTGCATAAATTTAATTTACTGATCGATCGGTGACAGTTGTCAGGGTAACTCTCACATAGGTTATTTGACTTATCTGACGGATCCTATGGGTCACCAATCACCGATCACTCATCGATCAGTCAAACATCCGTCACCGATCATTCACCGATCAGTCAAGTTCACGTCAAACAGTAACGCCTAAGGTTGCAAGTACTGTACCTGATCACTTTTAATTGACTGTGTTCCCCTCAATATTTATGAACGAAAATATTTATACAAACTATCGTTAAGACGACAATTGATCTATGTACAATAAAAATAAAAAGTAGTTAATAAATAAGACACGCAATGTCAACTGACCCTCTAGTGTTAGAAGAAAAAATTAAATTAACTTTGTTAACCCCAATATTAATGGACGAAAGTAAATATAAAAACAGACCTTCTCACAGTGTATGCAAAGCCTCTTCCTGATATTTTTTTGAAATGTTCCTTAATATATGTGACAATTTTTCGGGACGACAATTTCAGTCGGGACGACAGTGTCCTTCCAGTTGCTAAATATGTGATCTCAAGTAATGGAACAAAAACTGATGTGTTGGAAGTGTTTGCCAAACCTTAACACTTTTAATTGACTGCGTTAACCCCAATATTAATGGACGATAGGATTTATACAATCAATCGTTTAAGACGACGATTGATCTATGTACAATACAAATAAAAAATAGTTAATAAATAAGACATGCAATGTCAACTGTCCTTCTAGTGTGGGAAGAAAACATTAAATTAACTTTGTTAACCCCAATATTAATGGAAGAAAGTAAATATGAAAACAGACCTTCTCACAGTGTATGAAAAGCCTCTTCTTGACATTTTTTTTGAAATGTTCCTTTATATATGTGACAACTTTTCGGGACGACAATGTCCTCCCAGTTGCGAAATATGTGATCTCAAGTAATGGAACAAAAACCGATGTGTTGGAAGTGTTTGCCAAACCTTAACACTTTTCATTGACTGCCTTACCTCCCATATTAATGGACGAAAGGAATTAAACAATCAATCGTTTAAGACGACAATTGGTCTATGTACAATACAAATAAAAAGTGGTTTATAAATAAGGCACGCAATGTTAATTGTTCCTCTCGATGTGAAAGAAAACATTAAATTGACCTTGTTACCCCCAATATTAATGGACGAAAAAAAATATAAAAACTGACCTTCTCACAGTGTATGAAAAGCCTCTTCTTGATATTTTTTTGAAATGTTCCTTTATATATGTGACAATTTTTGTGCGAAAGCATCAATCGCCGTCCCGAAGATGTGGATCGATCAACTTTTCGGGTCGACAATTTTGGTCGGGATGACAGTGTCCTCCCAGTTTTTAAATATGTAATCTACAGTAATGGAACAAAAACTGATGTGTTGGAAGTGTTTGCCAAACCTCAACACTTTTAATTGACTGCGTTACCTGCAATATTAATGGACAAAATGATTTATACAATCAATTTTTTTAAACGACAATTGGTCTATGTACAATACAAATAAAAAGTAGTTTTTAAAAAAAGACACGCAATGTCAATTGTCCCTTTCGTGGTGGAAGAAAACATTAAATGGACTTTGTTACCCCCAATATAAATGGACGAAAGAAAATAGAAAAACTGACCTCCTCACAGTGTATAAAAGTGCCTTTGACTTCGATGTTCAAACAGGTGTAGAAAGGATTCGACAATAGATAATTTCTTAAAGTTAACTGTTCTGATAAACTGAAAAAGCGTCCTAAGGGACGGAAACGTTTTGGTATCACTGAAGTGTACGGCCGCACTTTCCGACCTCACTGAAGAAACGTTTGTGTGAGAGTGAACCCTTAATCTTGAATGGTTTTACACTAGTAATTTTGGGGCCCTTTATAGCTTGTTGGTCGGTGTGGGCCAAGGCTCCGTGTTGAAGGCCGTACTTTAACCTATAATGGTTAATTTTTAAATTGTTATTTGTATGGAGAGTTGTCTCATTGGCACTCACACCACATCTTCCTATATCTATAAACACCAACTCAAAAACTACACAAGATAAAGACATGCAGTCTTCATCATAGTCATGCTCGTCCAAACATACTGTCTCTGTTAGGCCGTTCTTTTTAAATTGCTATCCGATCGTAGCACAGGATCATGGTGAGATTTTGACTTCGAAAAGAGTGAAGCCTAACCACGACATTAACCACAACATCGAAACTACAAAAGATAAAGACTTAAGGTCCTCATCATAGGTTTGCTCGTCAAGTATTACTGCCCCAAATAGGGCCGATTTTTTTTTATTTCAAGACAACCGAATCATAGTATTATACTGAGATGATGAAAAGATCGATTTGAAAAGTACCCAAAACCCTAACCTTACCCCACCCCTTCCAAACTGTGATTTGTGAGAAATTCGTGAAAAAAACTTAATACGAAAATCCAATCGGTTACCCCTCTAGACTAACCCGTTCCAAGATAAAGTAAGGCCTTCAAAATAACGGTCGTAACGAATTTGGGGTTTTGGTTAGGATTAAGGTTTGAGTTTGGGTTAAGGTTCGGTTTAATGTTAGGGTTTGGGTTAGGTCTATAGACAACGTTGGGGTAAAGACATAGATGGACGGATATATTATGGTTGTAATATGGCTGGTGTATGAATATTTAGGGGTTAGGGTAGACTTAGGGTTAGGCAGAACTTTTTTTTCCCCAAAAAATTGAAAAGTACAGTGTGCCTTTGACTTCAATGTTCAAACAAGTGTAGAAAAAATTCGAATAGAGATAGTTTCTTACAGTTAACTGTTCCGCAAAGCTGAAAGGGGGATCTAGAGGACGAAACCTTAATGATATCACTGAGGTATACAGCCGCAATTTCCGACCTCAATGAAGAAGCGTTTGTGTGAGAGTGAAGCCTAACCCCGACATTAACTCCAAATCCGAAACTACAAAAGATAAAGTAATGCGGTCTTCACTATAGGCTTGCTCGTCCAATAATACTGCACCTATGAGACCGATTTTTAAATTTTATTTTGATCGGAGCAAAGGATCATATTGAGCTTAGGAAAAGATTGACTTTGAAAACAGTGAAGCATAACCCCGACATTACCCCCAACTCCGAAACAACAAAAAAATAAAGACTTAAGGTCCTCACCATTGGCTTGCTCGTCAAAAAGTACTGTTCCTAAAGGGGTCGATTTTGAAGCCGATCGAAGCATAGGATCATACTGAGATTTTGAAAAGATCGATTTTAAAAGTACCAAAAACCCTAACCTGACCCCACCCCTCCCAAACTATTATTTGTGAGAAGTTCGTGAAAAATCTTAATACGAAAATCTAATCGGTTACCCGCCTAGACTAACCCGTTCCAAGATAAAGTAAGGTCTTCAAAATAAATATTTTAACGAATTTGGGGTTTGGGTTAGGGTTAACGTTTGGGTTTGGGTTGGTTTAGGGTTAAGGTTAGTGTTTGGCTAAGGTTTATAGACAAATGTCGGGTCTAGACATAGATTGAATGATATATTATGGTTGTGGTATGGCTGGTGTATGAATATATAGAGGTTAGGGTTAGGATTAGGCAGAACCTATTTTCCCCCACAAAATTGCTAAGTACAGTATGTCTTTGACTTCAATGTTCAAACATGCGTAGAATAGATTCGAATAGAACTAGTTTATTACAGTTAACTGTTCCAAAAAGCTAAAAAGGCGATCTAGAGGACGGGACCTTATCGGTACCACTGAGGTGTACAGCTGCACTTTCCGAAAAGGATTATGCAGGGGTTGATTATTTGATTTTAAATCTGATCATTTCTACGTTTTGAATATATTGATTTTCACACTGGTCACACTGTTAATGTTTTATTGATATGAGTACTGTCTGTTTACATTATTGTGTAATAGAAGGTTTTCAGGTAGAGCAAAATAGAAAAAAAGGTTTAGAATTTATTTTAATGCATGTATCTTACAATCTTCAAACTGAGTTGAAACCGCAGATGCATTGATCTTCTAATTGACTTGTTTAAGTGTTCAATGATAACAATAGTAGGCATACAAGTAGTATAATAGTAGTAGATCATTTGATTTTATACCAATAGTTATTAAGTATAAAGTACGCGTAAAGAAAACAAATAACGACCGTACGAGGGCTTGACCCCCAGAGGAAGGAGAAAGGTATGTGGTTACAAGAGGAAGAAGGAGAAGGGAAGGAGGCAGGTGTGTTTTAAAAGAAAAAGGAAGGAGCTCATTCCGCATCTTTCCACTTGTTACCGTGTGTAAAAAAGTCTTAAATTTAAAAAATCGACACACAGGAAGTTGATACTTATCAGATCTAAAAAATGCTTTATGAGAAATCATCAATCTTTGGCAGATCATAATTTGCAAAATTTAAAAACTCTAATCATGTTTTCGAGAGAAAAATGATAGTAAAAATTCTGATTCCATACACTCTTTTGCATAGGCATTGCTGATGTACATTAGGTTAGCTACTTATGTTGATAAAGTCTTTTAACAAAAAGGCAATGACTATGTGATTATTGAGAGTCAACAACTCATTTTATGAAAACAAAGAATACAGTCCAATTATACGTATAATGATACGAAACTGTATACATCACAATGAAAAGCTCTTTTATTGCAAACTATTTGTGTTTCCCGAAATAAATAAAACATTCATTCAAATAATTCATAATTGAAGAGTTCAATGAAAACAATAATAGTCATAAGAATAGTAAAACGTCACTGACCTGATATCAATAAGGATTAGTACCGATTGATATTCCTCTGTCGTTTTCAATGATCGACCTTCCTCCTTCCGTTTATGACGTTTCAAACCCTTCTTTCCTTTTCTGGCGTAAAGGGAAAGGAGGAAGGATGTATCCTATCAAGAGGAAGGATAAAGTTGTGTGGCACCAAGAGGAAGGCGGAAGGTCTGCGGCGAGAAGCGGAACGATGTGTTATGATAAGAGGAAGGAGAAAGATGTGTTGTGATAAGAGGAAGGAGGAAGATGTGTTGTAATAAGAGGAAGGAGAAAGGTATGTGGTTACAAGAGGAAGAAGGAAAAGTGAAGGAAGCAGGTGTGTTTTAAAAGAAAAAAGGAAGGGGGAAGGTATTGCTCTTTCTGCATCCTTCCTCTTGTTACCGTGTGTAAATAAGGAAGATGTGTTGTGATAAGAGGAAGGAGGCAGGTGTGATTTTAAAGAAAAAGGAAGGAGGAAGGTGTGTTTAGGTATTCCTCCTTCCGCTTGTTACTGCATGCCTTGGTCCTTCCTTATCCTTATTTGTGTTACCAAACACCATTCCCCTTCCATTTGACCTTCCACATCTTCCTTCTTTCTTCCCTTTACGTCAGAAAAGGAAGGAGGAAGAATGTAATACGTCATAAATGGAAGGAGGAAGGTCAATCGTTTAAAACTATAGCACGAGGAGGTAAACACAATCGGCACGAAGTCTTATACAATATCAGGTTAGTTAATATTTATTACTCGTATGTCTACCATTTTATTGAACAGCTAATAAATGAAGAATCTGAATACATGTTTTTTTTTCTCGGTAAAACACTGAAGTTCTGCTATAAAAGATATTAACAGCGGTTCCATAACGATTTTAAATTTAAAAAAATCTAATATTTTGCATATACCCCTTTTTATTCCCTTTAATCTAATATAAACTGTACTGTAATACTTTATGGTATATTTCATGGAAATGCATTTATATATTTAAAACAAAAATAATGTAAAACGTCATAAATAAAATCCTTCTTTCTCTTGTTGCTACACATACCTTCTTATGTGAATATTATCGCTTCAACTGTTAGTCGAAGATGAGTGTACGGCACTGACTGGGGGTCAAGCCCTCGTACGGTCGTTATTTGTTTTCTTTACGCGTACTTTATACTTAATAACTATTGGTATAAAATCAAATGATCTACTACTATTATACTACTTGTATGCCTACTATTGTTATCATTGAACACTTAAACAAGTCAATTAGAAGATCAATGCATCTGCGGTTTCAACTCAGTTTGAAGATTGTAAGATACATGCATTAAAATAAATTCTAAACCTTTTTTTCTATTTTGCTCTACCTGAAAACCTTCTATTACACAATAATGTAAACAGACAGTACTCATATCAATAAAACATTAACAGTGTGACCAGTGTGAAAATCAATATATTCAAAACGTAGAAATGATCAGATTTAAAATCAAATAATCAACCCCTGCATAATCCTTTTCGGAAAGTGCAGCTGTACACCTCAGTGGTACCGATAAGGTCCCGTCCTCTAGATCGCCTTTTTAGCTTTTTGGAACAGTTAACTGTAATAAACTAGTTCTATTCGAATCTATTCTACGCATGTTTGAACATTGAAGTCAAAGACATACTGTACTTAGCAATTTTGTGGGGGAAAATAGGTTCTGCCTAATCCTAACCCTAACCTCTATATATTCATACACCAGCCATACCACAACCATAATATATCATTCAATCTATGTCTAGACCCGACATTTGTCTATAAACCTTAGCCAAACACTAACCTTAACCCTAAACCAACCCAAACCCAAACGTTAACCCTAACCCAAACCCCAAATTCGTTAAAATATTTATTTTGAAGACCTTACTTTATCTTGGAACGGGTTAGTCTAGGCGGGTAACCGATTAGATTTTCGTATTAAGATTTTTCACGAACTTCTCACAAATAATAGTTTGGGAGGGGTGGGGTCAGGTTAGGGTTTTTGGTACTTTTAAAATCGATCTTTTCAAAATCTCAGTATGATCCTATGCTTCGATCGGCTTCAAAATCGACCCCTTTAGGAACAGTACTTTTTGACGAGCAAGCCAATGGTGAGGACCTTAAGTCTTTATTTTTTTGTTGTTTCGGAGTTGGGGGTAATGTCGGGGTTATGCTTCACTGTTTTCAAAGTCAATCTTTTCCTAAGCTCAATATGATCCTTTGCTCCGATCAAAATAAAATTTAAAAATCGGTCTCATAGGTGCAGTATTATTGGACGAGCAAGCCTATAGTGAAGACCGCATTACTTTATCTTTTGTAGTTTCGGATTTGGAGTTAATGTCGGGGTTAGGCTTCACTCTCACACAAACGCTTCTTCATTGAGGTCGGAAATTGCGGCTGTATACCTCAGTGATATCATTAAGGTTTCGTCCTCTAGATCCCCCTTTCAGCTTTGCGGAACAGTTAACTGTAAGAAACTATCTCTATTCGAATTTTTTCTACACTTGTTTGAACATTGAAGTCAAAGGCACACTGTACTTTTCAATTTTTTGGGGAAAAAAAAGTTCTGCCTAACCCTAAGTCTACCCTAACCCCTAAATATTCATACACCAGCCATATTACAACCATAATATATCCGTCCATCTATGTCTTTACCCCAACGTTGTCTATAGACCTAACCCAAACCCTAACATTAAACCGAACCTTAACCCAAACTCAAACCTTAATCCTAACCAAAACCCCAAATTCGTTACGACCGTTATTTTGAAGGCCTTACTTTATCTTGGAACGGGTTAGTCTAGAGGGGTAACCGATTGGATTTTCGTATTAAGTTTTTTTCACGAATTTCTCACAAATCACAGTTTGGAAGGGGTGGGGTAAGGTTAGGGTTTTGGGTACTTTTCAAATCGATCTTTTCATCATCTCAGTATAATACTATGATTCGGTTGTCTTGAAATAAAAAAAAATCGGCCCTATTTGGGGCAGTAATACTTGACGAGCAAACCTATGATGAGGACCTTAAGTCTTTATCTTTTGTAGTTTCGATGTTGTGGTTAATGTCGTGGTTAGGCTTCACTCTTTTCGAAGTCAAAATCTCACCATGATCCTGTGCTACGATCGGATAGCAATTTAAAAAGAACGGCCTAACAGAGACAGTATGTTTGGACGAGCATGACTATGATGAAGACTGCATGTCTTTATCTTGTGTAGTTTTTGAGTTGGTGTTTATAGATATAGGAAGATGTGGTGTGAGTGCCAATGAGACAACTCTCCATACAAATAACAATTTAAAAATTAACCATTATAGGTTAAAGTACGGCCTTCAACACGGAGCCTTGGCCCACACCGACCAACAAGCTATAAAGGGCCCCAAAATTACTAGTGTAAAACCATTCAAGATTAAGGGTTCACTCTCACACAAACGTTTCTTCAGTGAGGTCGGAAAGTGCGGCCGTACACTTCAGTGATACCAAAACGTTTCCGTCCCTTAGGACGCTTTTTCAGTTTATCAGAACAGTTAACTTTAAGAAATTATCTATTGTCGAATCCTTTCTACACCTGTTTGAACATCGAAGTCAAAGGCACTTTTATACACTGTGAGGAGGTCAGTTTTTCTATTTTCTTTCGTCCATTTATATTGGGGGTAACAAAGTCCATTTAATGTTTTCTTCCACCACGAAAGGGACAATTGACATTGCGTGTCTTTTTTTAAAAACTACTTTTTATTTGTATTGTACATAGACCAATTGTCGTTTAAAAAAATTGATTGTATAAATCATTTTGTCCATTAATATTGCAGGTAACGCAGTCAATTAAAAGTGTTGAGGTTTGGCAAACACTTCCAACACATCAGTTTTTGTTCCATTACTGTAGATTACATATTTAAAAACTGGGAGGACACTGTCATCCCGACCAAAATTGTCGACCCGAAAAGTTGATCGATCCACATCTTCGGGACGGCGATTGATGCTTTCGCACAAAAATTGTCACATATATAAAGGAACATTTCAAAAAAATATCAAGAAGAGGCTTTTCATACACTGTGAGAAGGTCAGTTTTTATATTTTTTTTCGTCCATTAATATTGGGGGTAACAAGGTCAATTTAATGTTTTCTTTCACATCGAGAGGAACAATTAACATTGCGTGCCTTATTTATAAACCACTTTTTATTTGTATTGTACATAGACCAATTGTCGTCTTAAACGATTGATTGTTTAATTCCTTTCGTCCATTAATATGGGAGGTAAGGCAGTCAATGAAAAGTGTTAAGGTTTGGCAAACACTTCCAACACATCGGTTTTTGTTCCATTACTTGAGATCACATATTTCGCAACTGGGAGGACATTGTCGTCCCGAAAAGTTGTCACATATATAAAGGAACATTTCAAAAAAAATGTCAAGAAGAGGCTTTTCATACACTGTGAGAAGGTCTGTTTTCATATTTACTTTCTTCCATTAATATTGGGGTTAACAAAGTTAATTTAATGTTTTCTTCCCACACTAGAAGGACAGTTGACATTGCATGTCTTATTTATTAACTATTTTTTATTTGTATTGTACATAGATCAATCGTCGTCTTAAACGATTGATTGTATAAATCCTATCGTCCATTAATATTGGGGTTAACGCAGTCAATTAAAAGTGTTAAGGTTTGGCAAACACTTCCAACACATCAGTTTTTGTTCCATTACTTGAGATCACATATTTAGCAACTGGAAGGACACTGTCGTCCCGACTGAAATTGTCGTCCCGAAAAATTGTCACATATATTAAGGAACATTTCAAAAAAATATCAGGAAGAGGCTTTGCATACACTGTGAGAAGGTCTGTTTTTATATTTACTTTCGTCCATTAATATTGGGGTTAACAAAGTTAATTTAATTTTTTCTTCTAACACTAGAGGGTCAGTTGACATTGCGTGTCTTATTTATTAACTACTTTTTATTTTTATTGTACATAGATCAATTGTCGTCTTAACGATAGTTTGTATAAATATTTTCGTTCATAAATATTGAGGGGAACACAGTCAATTAAAAGTGATCAGGTACAGTACTTGCAACCTTAGGCGTTACTGTTTGACGTGAACTTGACTGATCGGTGAATGATCGGTGACGGATGTTTGACTGATCGATGAGTGATCGGTGATTGGTGACCCATAGGATCCGTCAGATAAGTCAAATAACCTATGTGAGAGTTACCCTGACAACTGTCACCGATCGATCAGTAAATTAAATTTATGCACGGATCGGACGGATACGTATATATTTAAAATTCTTATGTAAACTGAACTCGACAGTGTTTACAAACGATGAACGCGGACCTCTACGAAGACACCTTAATTTACACGTTAATTTGTAATAAAATTAGTTGCAATAAAAAAGTGAAAATAGTATAACAGAATAAGATGCTTAGAGCGTTAAATTGTTTGTGTTGATTACTAGTTTTGTATTAAATATTGTTAACATCAGAGACATATAATACATAATTGTATTATATGACTCTGTTAACATGAACTTATTCCTACGAAAATGGTTATTATTGACCGCCATTGGATTTTTGAACTTGTTATAGTTTCGAATAGGTTGTTTTTTTAAGAAATTAAAAGAATGTCAAAGAAATAATATTAAAATTTTGTTCGAATTGTTTAGAATTACCAAAATTATTATTCTTTTTATCAAAAATGATACTATTTTATTTGAAATCAGTTATTTTTACCTTGTTGAGACAAGTCATCTAATCAGAATTGAGATATGAGAATTAAAATACTTAAACTTTTATTTTTGTGGAATAAGAATGCAGTCAATGATTTATTTTGATAGAAATCATTAACTGTCATATGATTTGAGTACTTTTTGACATCAAGATTGGCTGTTCTTCATAAAATATGCTTACTTTAAGGAAAAAGATACTAAATTTTTATACGCAGTGCCTAAAATGCAAATATTTCTTCATTTTACTGAAAATTATTGAACACCATTAAATTTCTGTACTTTTTATAGTTTAGAATAGTTTTTTTCATAAAATTAAAAGAATATCAGAAAAATCATACTAAAATTTTCTTCGCATTGTTTAAAATAACCAAAATTATTCTTCTTTTTATCAAAAAAGATACTATTTTATTTAAAATCAGTTATTTTTACCATCTTGAGACAAGTCTTCTTATCAGAATTCAGATATAATGAGAATTAAAATACTTAAACTTTTATTTTTGTGGAATAAGAATACAGTTATTGATTTATTTTGATACAAATTATTAACCGTCATATGATTTCAGTACTTTTGTACATCAAGATTGGCTGTTCTTCATCAAATATGCTTACTTTAAGGAAAAAGATGTTAAATCTTTGTATGCGTTGCCTTAAATGCAAATATTTCTTCATTTTAATGAAAATTATTGACTGCCATTAAATTTTTGTACTTTTTATAGTTTAGAATAGTTTTTTTTCATGAAATTAAAAGAATATCAGAAAAATCATACTAAAATTTTCTTCGCATTGTTTTAAATAACCAAAATTATTATTCTTTTTATCAAAAATGATACTATTTTATTTAAAATCAGTTATTTTACCATCTTGAGACAAGTCTTCTAATCAGAATTGAGATATAATGAGAATTAAAATACTTAAACTTTTATTTTTGTGGAATAAGAATGCAGTTATTGATTTATTTTGATACAAATTATTAACCGTCATATGATTTCAGTACTTTTGTACATCAAGATTGGCTGTTCTTCATCAAATATGCTTACCTTAAGGAAAAAGATGTTAAATCTTTGTATGCGTTGCCTTAAATGCAAATATTTCTTCATTTTAATGAAAATTATTGACCGCCATTAAATTTTTGTACTTTTTATAGTTTAGAATAGTTTTTTTTCATGAAATTAAAAGAATATCAGAAAAATCATACTAAAATTTTCTTCGCATTGTTTTAAATAACCAAAAAACCAAAATTATTCTTCTTTTTATCAAAAATGAAACTATTTTATTTAAACTCAGTTATTTTTACCATCTTGAGACAAGTCTTCTAATCAGAATTGAGATATAATGAGAATTAAAATACTTAAACTTTAATTTTTGTGGAATAAGAATGCAGTTATTGATTTATTTTGATACAAATTATTAACCGTCATATGATTTAAGTACTTTTTGTACATGAAGATTGGCTGTTCTTCATCAAATATGCTTACTTTAAGGAAAAAGATACTAAATTTTTGTACGCGGTGCTTAAAATGCAAATATTTCTTCATTTTACTGAAAATTACTGAACACCATTAAATTTTTGTACTTTTTATAGTTTAGAATAGTTTTTTTTTTCGTAAAATTAATAGAATATCAGAAAAATCATACTAAAATTTTCTTCGCATTGTTTAAAATAACCAAAAAACCAAAATTATTCTTCTTTTTATCAAAAATGATACTATTTTATTTAAAATCAGCTATTTTTACCATCTTGGGACAAGTCTTCTAATCAGAATTGAGATATAATGAGAATTAAAATACTTTAACTTTTATTTTTGTGGAATAAGAATGTAGTTATTGATTTATTTTGATACAAATTATTAACCGTCATATGATTTGATTACTTTTTGTACATCAAGATTGGCTGTTCTTCATAAAATATGCTTACTTTAAGGAAAAAGATACTAAATTTTTGTACGCGTTGCCTAAAATGAAAATATTTCTTCGTTTTACTGAAAATTATTGACCGCCATTAAATTTTTGTACTTTTTATAGTTTAGAATAGTTTTTTTTCATAAAATTAAAAGAATATCAGAAAAATCTTACTAAAATTTTGTTCGTATTGTTTAAAATAACCAAAATTATTCTTCTTTTTATCAAAAATGATACTATTTTATTTGAAATCAGTTATTTTACCATCTTGAGACAAGTCTTCTAATCAGAATTGAGATATAATGAAAATCAAAATACTTAAACTTTTATTTTTGTGGAATAAGAATGCAGTTTTGATTTATTTTGATACAAATTTTTAACCACCATTTGATTTGAGTACTTTTTGTACATCAAGATTGGCTGTTCTTCATAAAATATGCTTACTTTAAGGAAAATGATATGAAATTTTTGTACGCGTTGCCTAAAATGCAAATATTTCTTCATTTTACTGAAAATTATTGACCGCCATTAAATGTTTGTACTTTTTATAGTTTAGAATAGTTTTTTTCATAAAATTAAAAGAATATCAGAAAAATTTTACTAAAATTTTGTTCGCATTGTTTAAAATAACCAAAAGTATTCTTCTTTTTATTAAAAATGATACTATTTTATTTGAAATCAGTTATTTTACCATCTTGAGACAAGTCTGCTAATTAGAGTTGAGATATAATGAGACTTAAAATACTTAAACTTTTATTTTTGTGGAATAAGAATGCAGTTCTTGCTTTATTATAATATAAATTATTAACCGCCATATGATTTCATTACTTTTTGTTCATCAGGATTGGTTGTTCTTCATAAATTATGTTTACTTTAAGGAAAAAGATATTATTTTTTTGTACGCGTTGCCAAAAATGCAAATATTTCTTCTCATATTGGAAAATATTGTAATTTCAATTGCAATCAGTTATTATAAATGATTTTCGTAAGTATTTTGTAGAAAATGTGAATTATTCAAGAATAAATCTGCTTAAAATTATTTCTTTCTTTTTACAGAATATATTTATGTTTACCACCATTAGATTTTTGTACTTTTTATTGTTTAGGAGTAGTTATTTTTTTATTAAGGTAAAAAAAGACTATCAGAAAAATATAATGTAATGCTGTTTGCATTGTTTAAAATTATTCATATTTCTTGTTAAAAAAACAGCATTTATTTATGTAATTTGTTATTTTAAAGGCTTCGATTGTGTCGAGATTATATAGAAAGTCCATGATTATGATAAGTTTTTTTTTAAAGAATTTTATGATGATAAGGATAAAAAAAATTAAAATATTGAAAAAAAATAGACTACATTTTTCAATAACTGATCCTTTCATTTTGTTTTTCCCGAGTATGTTTGCAAAATAATAAAATCAATTTCGCGATGTAGACACTCGCCGGGTTTGAACAAATATATAACCTAAATAAAACGAAAAAGACCATTCTTTAATGATAATATTTTAATTTAGGTTTTATCTGTACAATTCTTTTCATTTCAATTCACAAAACTTTGCTAAATAATTAATAAACAAAATGTATCATTGAACGTTCGATTTTCACGAGTCGCCATTTTAATTAAATTAAACGAAACTAAGATTCCGTAATTTGTATTAGTTTATCATGTGACGTATTAAAGTTCAATCCGTCATCAAGGTCGATCGGTACTATCCGTCCGATCAGTCCGATCAGTCAATTACTTTTACTATACATGCTATAAGTCTGACGGATTGCTGACGTGAGTTTGACGCGAACTTGACTGATCGGTGACTGATCGGTGACAGCTGATTGATCGCTGAAATAGTAACGCCTAAGGTTGCAAGTACTGTACGGCAAACACTTCTAACACATCAATTTTTGTTCCATTACTTGAGATCACATATTTAGAATCCGGTAGATAATTGTCGTCCCGACTAAAATTGTCGTCCCGAAAAGTTGATCTAATCCGCATCTTCGGGACGACGATTGATGCTTCCGCATCTTCGGGACGACGATTGATGCTTCCGCATCTTCGGGACGACGATTGATGCTTCCGCACGATAATTGTCACATATATAAAGGGACATTTCAAAAAAATATCAAGAAGAGGCTGTTCATACACTGTGAGAAGGTCAGTTTTTATATTTTCTTTCGTCCATTAATATTGGGGGTAACAAAGTCAATTTAATGTTTTCTTCCACAACGAGAGGGACAATTGACATTGCGTGTCTTATTTATAAACCTCTTTGTATTTGTATTGTACATAGATCAATTGTCGTCTTAAACGATTGATTGTATAAATCCTATCGTCCATTAATATTGGGGGTAACGCAGTCTATTAAAAGTGTTAAGATTTGGCAAACACTTCCAACACATCAGTTTTTGTTCCATTACTTGAGATCACATATTTAGCAACTGGGAGGACATTGTCGTCCCAACTGAAATTGTCGTCCCGAAGAGTTGTCACATATATAAAGGAACATTTCAAAAAAATATCAGGAAGAGGCTTTTCATACACTGTGAGAAGGTCTGTTTTCATATTTACTTTCTTCCACTAATATTGGGGTTAACAAAGTCAATTTAATGTTTTCTTCCCACACTAGAAGGACATTTGACATTGCATGTCTTATTTATTAACTATTTTTTATTTGTATTGTACATAGATCAATCGTCGTCTTAAACGATTGATTGTATAAATCCTATTGTCCATTAATATTGGGGGTAACGCAGTCAATTAAAAGTGTTAAGGTTTGGCAAACACTTCCAACACATCAGATTTTGTTCCATTACTTGAGATCACATATTTAGCAACTGGAAGGACACTGTCGTCCCGACTGAAATTGTCGTCCCGAAAAATTGTCACATATATAAAGGAACATTTCAAAAAAATATCAGAGGCTTTGCATACACTGTGAGAAGGTCTGTTTTTATATTTACTTTCGTCCATTAATATTGGGGTTAACAAAGTGAATTTAATGTTTTCTTCTAACACTAGAGGGACAGTTGACATTGTATGTCTTGCTTATTAACTATTTTTTATTTTTATTGTACATAGAACAATTGTCGTCTTAACAATAGTTTGTATAAATCCTTTCGTTCATAAATATTGAGGGGAACACAGTCAATTAAAAGTGATCAGGTACGGCAAACACTTCTAACACATCAATTTTTGTTCCATTACTTGAGATCACATATTTAGAATCCGATAGATAATTGTCGTCCC
The DNA here is from genome assembly GCF_965363235.1 of Mytilus galloprovincialis. Lineage (NCBI taxonomy): Eukaryota > Metazoa > Mollusca > Bivalvia > Mytilida > Mytilidae > Mytilus > Mytilus galloprovincialis. Next base: position 102,683,354 of record NC_134842.1, read on the forward strand.
GACTAAAATTGTCGTCCCGAAAAATTGATCTAATCCGCATCATCGGGACGACGATTGATGCTTCCGCATCTTCGGGACGACGATTGATGCTTCCGCACGATAATTGTCACATATATAAAGGGACATTTCAAAAAAATATCAGGAAGAGGCTTTGCATACACTGTGAGAAGGTCTGTTTTTATATTTACTTTCGTCCATTAATATTGGGGTTAACAAAGTGAATTTAATGTTTTCTTCTAACACTAGAGGGACAGTTGACATTGCGTGTCTTATTTATTAACTACTTTTAATTTTTATTGTACAAAGATCAATTGTCGTCTTAACAATAGTTTGTATAAATCCTTTCGTTCATAAATATTGAGGGGAACACAGTCAATTAAAAGTGATCAGGTACGGCAAACACTTCTAACACATCAATTTTTGTTCCATTACTTGAGATCACATATTTAGAATCCGGTAGATAATTGTCGTCCCGACTAAAATTGTCGTCCCGAAAAATTGATCTAATCCGCATCTTCGGGACGACGATTGATGCTTCCGCATCTTCGGGACGACGATTGATGCTTCCGTATCTTCGGGACGACGATTGATGCTTCCGCACGATAATTGTCACATATATAAAGGGACATTTCAAAAAAATATCAAGAAGAGGCTGTTCATACACTGTGAGAAGGTCAGTTTTTATATTTTCTTTCGTCCATTAATATTGGGGGTAACAAAGTCAATTTAATGTTTTCTTCCACAACGAGAGGGACAATTGACATTGCGTGTCTTATTTATAAACCTCTTTGTATTTGTATTGTACATAGATCAATTGTCGTCTTAAACGATTGATTGTATAAATCCTATCGTCCATTAATATTGGGGGTAACGCAGTCTATTAAAAGTGTTAAGATTTGGCAAACACTTCCAACACATCAGTTTTTGTTCCATTACTTGAGATCACATATTTAGCAACTGGGAGGACATTGTCGTCCCGACTGAAATTGTCGTCCCGAAAAGTTGTCACATATATAAAGGAACATTTCAAAAAAATATCAGGAAGAGGCTTTTCATACACTGTGAGAAGGTCTGTTTTCATATTTACTTTCTTCCACTAATATTGGGGTTAACAAAGTCAATTTAATGTTTTCTTCCCACACTAGAAGGACAGTTGACATTGCATGTCTTATTTATTAACTTTTTTTATTTGTATTGTACATGGATCAATCGTCGTCTTAAACGATTGATTGTATAAATCGTATCGTCCATTAATATTGGGGGTAACGCAGTCAATTAAAAGAGTTAAGGTTTGGCAAACACTTCCAACACATCAGTTTTTGTTCCATTACTTGAGATCACATATTTAGCAACTGGAAGGACACTGTCGTCCAGACTAAAATTGTCGTCCCGAAAAATTTGATCTTCGGGACGACGATTGATGCTTCCGCACGATAATTGTCACATATATAAAGGGACATTTCAAAAAAATATCAGGAAGAGGCTTTGCATACACTGTGAGAAGGTCTGTTTTTATATTTACTTTCGTCCATTAATATTGGGGTTAACAAAGTGAATTTAATGTTTTCTTCTAACACTAGAGGGACAGTTGACATTGCGTGTCTTATTTATTAACTACTTTTAATTTTTATTGTACAAAGATCAATTGTCGTCTTAACAATAGTTTATATAAATCCTTTCGTTCATAAATATTGAGGGGAACACAGTCAATTAAAATTGATCAGGTACGGCAAACACTTCTAACACATCAATTTTTGTTCCATTACTTGAGATCACATATTTAGAATCCGGTAGATAATTGTCGTCCCGAAAAATTGATCTAATCCGCATCTTCGGGACGACGATTGATGCTTCCGCACGATAATTGTCACATATATAAAGGGACATTTCAAAAAAATATCAAGAAGAGGCTGTTCATACACTGTGAGAAGGTCAGTTTTTATATTTTCTTTCGTCCATTAATATTGGGGGTAACAAAGTCAATTTAATGTTTTCTTCCACAACGAGAGGGACAATTGACATTGCGTGTCTTATTTATAAACCTCTTTGTATTTGTATTGTACATAGATCAATTGTCGTCTTAAACGATTGATTGTATAAATCCTATCGTCCATTAATATTGGGGGTAACGCAGTCAATTAAAAGTGTTAAGATTTGGCAAACACTTCCAACACATCAATTTTTGTTCCATTACTTGAGATCACATATTTAGCAACTGGGAGGACATTGTCGTCCCGACTGAAATTGTCGTCCCGAAAAATTGTCACATATATAAAGGAACATTTCAAAAAAATATCAGGAAGAGGCTTTGCATACACTGTGAGAAGGTCTGTTTTTATATTTACTTTCGTCCATTAATATTGGGGTTAACAAAGTGAATTTAATGTTTTCTGTCACTAGAGGGACAGTTGACATTGCGTGTCTTATTTATTAACTACTTTTAATTTTTATTGTACAAAGATCAATTGTCGTCTTAACAATAGTTTGTATCAATCCTTTCGTTCATAAATATTGAGGGGAACACAGTCAATTAAAAGTGATCAGGTACGGCAAACACTTCTAACACATCAATTTTTGTTCCATTGCTTGAGATCACATATTTAGAATCCGGTAGATAATTGTCGTCCCGACTAAAATTGTCGTCCCGAAAAATTGATCTAATCCGCATCTTCGGGACGACGATTGATGCTTCCGCATCTTCGGGACGACGATTGATGCTTCCGCACGATAATTGTCACATATATAAAGGGACATTTCAAAAAAATATCAGGAAGAGGCTTTGCATACACTGTGAGAAGGTCTTTTTTTATATTTACTTTCGTCCATTAATATTGGGGTTAACAAAGTGAATTTAATGTTTTATTCTAACACTAGAGGGACAGTAGACATTGCGTGTCTTATTTATTAACTACTTTTAATTTTTATTGTACAAAGATCAATTGTCGTCTTAACAATAGTTTGTATCAATCCTTTCGTTCATAAATATTGAGGGGAACACAGTCAATTAAAAGTGATCAGGTACGGCAAACACTTCTAACACATCAATTTTTGTTCCATTGCTTGAGATCACATATTTAGAATCCGGTAGATAATTGTCGTCCCGACTAAAATTGTCGTCCCGAAAAATTGATCTAATCCGCATCTTCGGGACGACGATTGATGCTTCCGCATCTTCGGGACGACGATTGATGCTTCCGCACGATAATTGTCACATATATAAAGGGACATTTCAAAAAAATATCAGGAAGAGGCTTTGCATACACTGTGAGAAGGTCTTTTTTTATATTTACTTTCGTCCATTAATATTGGGGTTAACAAAGTGAATTTAATGTTTTATTCTAACACTAGAGGGACAGTAGACATTGCGTGTCTTATTTATTAACTACTTTTAATTTTTATTGTACAAAGATCAATTGTCGTCTTAACAATAGTTTGTATAAATCCTTTCGTTCATAAATATTGAGGGGAACACAGTCAATTAAAAGTGATCAGGTACGGCAAACACTTCTAACACATCAATTTTTGTTCCATTACTTGAGATCACATATTTAGAATCCGGTAGATAATTGTCGTCCCGACTAAAATTGTCGTCCCGAAAAATTGATCTAATCCGCATCTTCGGGACGACGATTGATGCTTCCGCATCTTCGGGACGACGATTGATGCTTCCGCACGATAATTGTCACATATATAAAGGGACATTTCAAAAAAATATCAGGAAGAGGCTTTGCATACACTGTGAGAAGGTCTTTTTTTATATTTACTTTCGTCCATTAATATTGGGGTTAACAAAGTGAATTTAATGTTTTATTCTAACACTAGAGGGACAGTTGACATTGCGTGTCTTATTTATTAACTACTTTTAATTTTTATTGTACAAAGATCAATTGTCGTCTTAACAATAGTTTGTATAAATCCTTTCGTTCATAAATATTGAGGGGAACACAGTCAATTAAAAGTGATCAGGTACGGCAAACACTTCCAACACATCAATTTTTGTTCCATTACTTGAGATCACATATTTAGAATCCGGGAGATAATTGTTGTCCCGACTAAAATTGTCATCCCGAAAAGTTGATCAATCCGCATCTTTGGGACGACGATTGATGCTTCCGCAAGATAATTGTCACATATATAAAGGGACATTTCAAAAAAAATATCAAGAAGAGGCTGTTCATACACTGTGAGAAGGTCAGTTTTTTTATTTTCTTTCGTCCATTAATATTGGGGGTTACAAAGTCAATTTAATGTTTTCTTCCACAACGAGAGGGACAATTGACATTGCGTGTCTTATTTATAAACTACTTTTTATTTGTATTGTATATAGATCAATTGTCGTCTGAAACGATTGATTGTATAAATCCTATCGTCCATTAATATTGGGGGTAACGCAGTCAATTAAAAGTGTTAAGGTTTGGCAAACACTTCCAACACATCAGTTTTTGTTCCATTACTTGAGATCACATATTTAGCAACTGGGAGGACACTGTCGTCCCGACTGAAATTGTCGTCCCGAAAAATTGTCACATATATAAAGGAACAATTCAAAAAAATATAAAGAAGAGGCTTTTCATACACTGTGAGAAGGTCTGTTTTTTTTATTTGTATTGTACATAGACCAATTGTCGTCTTAAACGATTGATTGTATAAATCCTATCGTCCATTAAGATTGGGGGTAACGCAGTCAATTAAAAGTGGTTAGGTTCGGCAAACACTTCCAACACATCAATTTTTGTTCCATTACTTGAGATCACATATTTAGCAACTGGGAGGACATTGTCGTCCCGACTGAAATTGTCGTCCCGAAGAATTGTCACATATATAAAGGAACATTTCAAAAAAATATCAAGAAGAGGCTTTTCATAAACTGCGAGAAGGTCTGTTTTTATATTTACTTTCGTCCATTCATATTGGGATTAACAAAGTGAATTTAATGTTTTCTTCTAACACTAGAGGGACAGTTGACATTGCCTGTCTTATTTATTAACTACTTTTTATTTTTATTGTACATAGATCAATTGTCGCCTTAACGATTGTTTGTATAAATCGTTATGTCCATAAATATTGAGGGGAACACAGTCAATTAAAAGTGATAAGGTTCGGAAAACACTTCCAACACATCAATTTTTGTTCCATTACTTGAGATCACATATTTAGAATCCGGGAGATAATTGTCGTTCCGACTAAAATTGTCGTCCCGAAAAGTTGATCAATCCGCATCTTCGGGACGACGATTGATGCTTCCGCACGATAATTGTCACATATATAAAGGGACATTTAAAAAAAAATATCAAGAAGAGGCTGTTCATACACTGTGAGAAGGTCAGTTTTTATATTTTCTTTCGTCCATTAATATTGGGGGTAACAAAGTCAATTTAATGTTTTCTTCCACAACGAGAGGGACAATTGACAGTGCGTGTCTTATTTATAAACTACTTTTTATTTGTATTGTACATAGATCAATTGTCGTCTTAAACGATTGATTGTATAAATCCTATCGTCCATTAATATTGGGGGTAACGCAGTCAATTAAAAGTGTTAAGGTTTGGCAAACACTTCCAACACATCAGTTTTTGTTCCATTACTTGAGATCACATATTTAGCAACTAGGAGGACATTGTCGTCCCGACTGAAATTGTCGTCCCGAAAAATTGTCACATATATAAAGGAACATTTCAAAAAAATATCAAGAAAAGGCTTTTCATACACTGTGAATAGGTCTGTTTTTATATTTACTTTCGTCCATTAATATTGGGATTAACAAAGTCAATTTAATGTTTTCTTTTAACACTAGAGGGACAGTTGACATTGCGTGTCTTATTTATTAACTACTTTTTATTTTTATTGTACATAGAACAATTGTCGCCTTAATGATTGTTTGTATAAATCCTTATGTCCATAAATATTGAAGGGAACACAGTCAATTAAAAGTGATAAGGTACGGAAAACACTTCCAACACATCAATTTGTGTTCCATTACTTGAAATCACATATTTAGAATCCGGGAGATAATTGTCGTCCCGACTAAAATTGTCGTCCCGAAAAGTTGATCAGTCCGCATCTTCGGGACGACGATTGATGCTTCCGCACGATAATTGTCACCTATATAAAGGGACATTTCAAAAAAATATCAAGAAGAGGCTGTTCATACACTGTGAGAAGGTCAGTTTTTATATTTTCTTTCGTCCATTAATATTGGGGGTAACAAAGTCAATTTAATGTTTTCTTCCACAACGAGAGGGACAGTTGACAGTGCGTGTCTTATTCATAAACTACTTTTTATTTGTATTGTACATAGATCAATTGTCGTCTTAAAAGATTGATTGTATAAATCCTATCGTCCATTAATATTGGGGGTAACGCAGTCAATTAAAAGTGTTAAGATTTGGCAAACACTTCCAACACATCAGTTTTTGTTCCATTACTTGGGATCACATATTTAGCAACTGGGAGGACATTGTCGTTCCGAAAAATTATCACATATATAAAGGAACATTTTAAAAAAATATAAAGAAGAGGCTTTTCATACACTGTGAGAAGGTCTGTTTTTTTTTTTTTTTTATTTGTATTGTACATAGACCAATTGTCGTCTTAAACGATTGATTGTATAAATCCTATCGTCCATTAATATTGGGGGTAACGCAGTCAATTAAAAGTGGTAAGGTACGGCAAACACTTCCAACACATCAGTTTTTGTTCCATTAGTTGAGATCACATATTTAGCATCCGGGAGATAATTGTCGTCCCGACAAGTTGATCGATCCGCATATTCGGGACAACGATTTATGCTTCACTATGCTGTTTACTAGTATTCCCGTTAAAAGAGTTTGCAACAAAAACTACCGGATACTAATTTTAATATATCATAAAATATTAAAATATGAAATGGCATACAGTCACGGTTAAAATTAATATAAATTAAAAGTAACTTCTAACATGTCTAAATATAAATTTTACATCTAATCATCTCAAGACAATCATCATTTCTTAATACATTATTTTAGTGTAATGGAGTTAATCAAACATATTTATATCAGTATTCTTGACATGGAATTGGCTTACCTCCGTTACACTGCTTTTAAATTATCTAAATTGTCCTTTAATAAAAAAAAAAACATTGTTTCCCCCTTCTTTGCCCCTAGTTGCTACTTGATTTGATTCCTAATCCCAAATAACCATTCCTTTGTAGTATGGATACATGTGGTATCATTTCAGAGATATTTATACACTAAAACACAAGTTATTGACTGGAAACTACACACATGCTTACTTGGGCCCCTTTTTTTGGCCCATAATTCCTAAACCGTTAGAACCATAACCTCAAAAATCAATCAAAACCTTCTATCTGTGGGAAAAAAAAACAATGTTGTAAAATTTCGGAGCAATTGAAATTCTGATTCACTAGTTGATATACTGAAAGTAGAAAAATGCTGGTTTTTGTGCACCTGTTGGGCCCCTTATTCCAAAACAGATGGGATCATCATCCCCAAAATAAATCCTAACCTTCCTTTTGTTGTATTGAACCTTTTATTAAATTTCATAGAGATCCATTCACTTAAACTATAGTTATTGTCTGGACACCAAATGTGTCTTCGGACGACGCACCATACCATTATACGAAATATTTTTCTTTTTATGGGTATATAAAACCCAGACCACATATATAAAGAAACATTTCAAAAAAATATCAAGAAGAGGGTTTTCACATGAGAAGGTCAGTTTTTTAATTTACTTTTGTCCATTAATATTGGGGGTAACAAAGTCAATTTAGTATTTTCTTCCAACACTAGAGGGACAATTGACATTGCGTGTCTTATTTATAAACTACTTTTTATTTTTATTGTACATAGAACGATTGTCGTCTTAACGATTGTTAGTAAAAATCCTTTTGTCCATAAATATAAAAAATCATATTGTCTGGCTTAAAAGCGAAAAAAAAAATGTTCATTAGACCACCTTTGTTCTGTGTCAAAAACCATTGCTGTGTCAACTATTTAATCGAAATCCAAATTGAGAGCTGTATCAAGCTTGAATGTTGTGTCCATACTTGCCCTAACTGTTCACGGTTTGACCTATGTGGTCGTAAAAGATGCGCCCTGCGGAGCATTTGGATTAGGTTGAAATTGCAAAAAAAAAAATAAACAAAATAACAGAATATTCATGAAAATCTGAGACACCAACCAAATTATAATTTGACATAATCACGCAGTCAATTTGATAATATTCTGAAATAATACTATATGTTGTTTTTTTTTATGTAGAATCTACAAGTTTGGTCAACGAATGGATATCATATATTATAAGGTAATGTATCAGAACACAGCAATTATTTTCTTAATTTCCAAAAGTAATTTCAAATGGAAGGCTATCAAATGTATCTAAGATTTTTATATTAGCAATGGCTTGCCATTTTATCTTTCAAACACACTTTTTGCACAGGATAAAGTTGTACCGGCTTCAAATATTGAAATGTTTCGTTAAAGTGATTCGATGACATAAGGCACTGAACGCATATGCAAAATTTAAAACCTTCTGTTTTGGTCTCTTGTGGTCAGTTGTCTCATTAACAATCGTACCACATCTTCTTTTTTATAACATAAATATAAATGAAAATGGCAGGTGGCACCACTACTAAATCCGGTTATTTGTTGGGCAATTGACAATATTTCATTCCCTAATCCCCTCAGCATATATCATGTGATACTGCAGAAATAAGTGTGTCCTTATGACAATATGAACTAGAATGTTAAAGCAAAAGCAGTAATTTAAGCTAGGATCTTTCAAGAAAATTGGATACTGCTAGTTTTATTTGCTGTAAGATGAAATTAAGTAAACACTTTATTCATCTTAACTATTCCCAATCATTGATCATCTGACAACAAAGATTAATAATTTTTTGTAGGTAGAAGAGGTGCAGGACCTGATTGAAGAGGCAACTAAATTGTGGGGTATGTATTTCTCTAAACAAATCACTTCAGTTTGCATTGGATTAAAACGTTACTCTTAAATCAATGTTAATACATATGTACCCATTCGTCTACTCAAGTGTTTTTGTTTTAATCCTTGTCCATTCATTTGATTAATTTTCCTATTCAGCCACATAATTTCACACTGTTATTTAATAAATTAATAATTGTGTGAAAGGTTTTCCATTTGAGTAGGTTGCATGAGACTAAGCTGCTCAACATTAATTCAGTGGGTACACTTTTGCATAATGGACAAATAATTTGCTAAAATCGTTGATACAAGTAACTGAAAAATACCGTATGCAGCAATGAATGACGCACTTTACTTAAACATATACGATGATTTACTTTATATAAATTGACATAATTAACGTATAATATTTATAAGAATTATAAATTTATTTTTTTCTTTCTTTGTTACCATAGAACCAGGGAAGGCTTCGTATGTGCATATGATAGGATACAAGGTTAGTTGCAATATATACTATTAAAGTATAGATTACCATGTTTTCTACACATTGACATCGTGAAATATATAACATGAACCCCAATGTGAACTTTAAAAGCAGATGCGTGTAGTGAATGAGCTAATAAGTTCATGATTTGTTGAGTGGCTGGTATTTAAGGTAGAAAATGCGATCATCTGGTCACCACACGATTTGTAGGGTATCATTCCCTCCCATTGAGCAGTATTTACGCTCAACGAAAGTAAAGCTTGACAATTTCACCTCACATATTGTGACGTCACTGATATCCTCTCTTAAGGCATAGCGACGTCGCTGATAAGTTCTCCTCATGTTTCAAATCAGTGGTATGAGAATTTCGGAGTAACTGATCAGGGTGATATGCAATAAGCGAAGGAAGATAACACCGTTTATAATATTAATTACTCTATGTGATAAGGTTTCATTGATACTGTTATGATAGGCAGGTCTTATTTTACTTTGAAAAAAACAGTATAAATTATTCCCATTAAAATACATTAAACTACATAATTGTTAACAGTCGTTTCTTTAGCACCCCTTTTCAAAAGTTTGTCTATACATGTGTCATTTTATAGGTAATTCAATAAACATTATCGGATTTTTTTCTTTAGATGGAAGAGGTGTATCAACTGATAATAGGACAGCAAAAAGAAGGTATTTATTTTACGCCTTACCATAGTAAATTGTGTTTGTTTGTATTATGTCAAGGACATGGAAAGTCAGTTTCAGTAGGACTTTGATTTCTAGGACACAAATAATTGGAATGCTATAAATTTTCAAACGTATCATTTCTAATCTAGTTTATTTTAATTATTCAGCTATGAATTACTGGTTTGCCCTAAAAGATAAAGAAAAATCAAGATGTCGAAGTTCTACTGACGCCAAGTTTCTGTTATCCATGCAGCATTTCACTATAACTTTAAATGAATAACCACTTTCGTTCTGGTCATTCACTTTTATCAGACAAATTCTGAAGCGCCCATCAGCGGCTTTGTTCCGCCACGAATTATCAGTTCACTAAGCATGAATGTGTCTGTTTGATTGCCGTACGAGTGAGAGGTTTAGTTACCTGTACAACAAGGCTGAATCCACCGTTTTCTACACATGGAAACGCCGGTACCAAGTCAAGCATACGACATCTGTTTTCTTTCGTTTAATGTGTTTGAGTTTTTATACGACCAAAAGATAATTGCTGTCGCATATCTCTGTGACGTCATCATCGTCGTCGTCCCGGACATTAACTTCAATTTAATTGTATTGATTTCTATTAAATTGTAACAAAATGTTCAATAGCACAAAAGGAAGGTTGGGATTGGTTTTGGATGACTGTCCCAACTATTTACGAATATGGGGCCAAAACTGGTCATTACAAATCGTTCTTCTAGTTGCATGACAATAACTTGTGTATGAGTATTTTTATTGCTCTGAAATTGCACTGCAAGGTTCGATACCACAAGAAGAAGGTTTTGATTTTTTAGGTAGATAATTGCCCAAACTGATAAGAAGTTAGGGGCCAAAACCAAGTACTTTACTAGTTTTCAAACACTAGTGTGTGTGCTAAGTGTATGGTTGTCTCTTAAATTATACCACATTGTACAAAAAGAACAATCTTCAAGTATTTTTTTTTTTGGGGGGGGAGGGGTCATCAAGATATAATAATTATCAATTAAACAAAAAATGGGAGCCACAATTCATTTTGATAATTCTTTGTAATAACTATATAGTCTGATCACAGATTTACCAGGTATTGCACAACACCACGGTGTATTGCACAACAGCTTCAATTGAATATAAATTCAATCAAATATCACATTCCAAGTTATTAACTACATTGAATCTGTGTCAAAAATCTATAATGTGTCAAATATTTAATTACAATCCAAATAAATTCAGACCTGTATCGAGCTTTAATATTGTGTCAATTTTTGTCCCATTTTGTTCAGAAAGAACTGTGCGGTCTGATCCAGATGCGCTCGTTGAAGCATATTTATTGAATTTCCATGTGATGAAGACTTCCCTATTTCAAATATAATTGTATTTTTTTCTACTTTATATTACGTTTTCTACACTTGATTTGTGTTGTATGTCATCGTTTATATTTTCAGTGTCAATGGAAACGTCACAGAAAGTAAGTTTTATATCTTTACAATCAAAAAGGTGGCTTAAACTTAATCCAAACTTATACTTCTACATTGTATCTTGATATATTGAAACTATGTATCATGAATACAAATGTGTCACATCATGATATGACTTTCTTTTCTTTAATAACTCTATACTCGAAATGATGAAAATAGATTTACAGACATTTTGAAATGTTGAGTAAAATATATCAATTTCTGAACATACACTGACATTTCTTATTCATTTTGTAATTAACTCTTTCAGAAAAAGCAAAGAATTGATAAGGTATTCTAGCGCCTTTGTTTGTTTTGGGAATATTGCAATTTTGAAAGTACAACTGATCCATTAAAAGGTTAACAGTTATCATATACCTGATGAAATGAATGTTTCATGGTTTTAAATATGTAATATATGTCATAAAATGTAAAATGAAAGTAAATGCAAAAGAAATATTCATCACTCACATCATCAATGTGGACATAAAAGTTGTGAACATCTTATATAGATACATGCATAATCAAAAACGACGAACATAATCGATGAAACGTCTTTATTTTTCAGCTGTTGGAAAAAATACAAATGATTTCACTATTATATGCAAGTATGCAGAATGGAGGTAAGAAAGATATGATACAATATTTGTTTCTGCATATAGACATTCCACATATATTGAAAATATTTTTTTCAATATTTATGATAAGGAAATGTTAATAAAAGCAACAGTAGTACACCGATGTTCAATGGTCACAATTCAATTTAGCGAAAATAAATCCGGGTAAACAATTTAAAACGATCGAAACACATCAATCACAATATAAAATAAATGGACCAACAGCAACACTGAACTACCACATATGCAAACGGCAACATACATAGTAGCGGACTGTCTGATAAAAACAGTCATACTCCTGACTTGGTACAAGACATTTTGGAGAACAAATGTGTGTTCAACCAGCTGTAAAACATGTTAAACGATGTATATACGACTATTTTCCTCTCTTTGTCTACAGTTATATTCTGTATTGTGTATATATGAAAAAAGAATATGGAAAAATTAAGTATATTACGCTAGTTTCAATGTTTTTGGAAGTTGTTTATATAAGTCAAAAAATTAAACCCAACAGGGTTCTTCAACGGGATTTGAACTGACACCATTGATAAACCATGTACTCCATTGGTAAGCATCATGGTCAGCGCCCTAGACCACTTGATCACATCAGCTATACAAAAATACCGAAGACGAATCTAAAGATAGACATAAGAAATATGTTTTAAGCATGCATGTGACGATGTTATATTATTGTTTATTAACAATTTATTTTTATTTGTCAGTAATTTAACTCATAAATATTTCTCTAAAGTTCTATTTTTACTTTTGAATAGATATATGCAACATTTCGCTAGTCGTCAACCTAGCTCCATCGGCCGTGTGCATCTATCCACTTGGAATCGGATGATGGAACTATTTTTAAAGTATTAACTAGCGTGTTAAAGTTGTATCCTTATACATTCGTATAGCTTTCTGACTGATTTAGTTTATTATAAAGATATCCCTAAAACTAATTGAACTTTTTTTTAGAACTAGAAATTGATAAGATCAGAAGGATACATAGACATGTAAGTAGAAAAGTCTTTTTGGTTAAATCTATATAGCAAATATTCATTTAATTAATTTAATGTTATACCACAGAATAGTACTTCGTTTTCTTCATTTTGAACTCTGTAGTTTATCATTTTAGACAATTATATCTCTTACAAGGTGAAATAAACGAATAGGCAAACATTAGCAATGAACTGAAAGCAATCATTAATCTTCCTTATCTAAATACATACCTTGTTAACAATTTCGCACACATATAAAGTTATGCATACTTTACATTTATAGGTTAAAGACATGATATCAACGTTAGTCGAAAAAATGATTGATAACATGTTAGAAGAAGAACATGAGCTAGAAGTAGAAGAACAGAGGAAAGGAGAGGTAAAAATTATTTTTGTGTATGTTTCTGATTGTTTATTGGAACTTTTTGAAATTTTGGATCCTCAATGCTCTTCAACTTTGTACTAGTTTGGGCTTATAAATATATTTGATTTGAGCGTCACTGATGAGTCTTATGTAGACGAAACGCGCGTCTGGCGTACTACATTATAATCCTGGTACCTTTGATAGCTATTTACACCACTGGATCGATGCCACTTCTGGTGGACGTTTCGTCCCCGAGGGTATCACCAGCCCAGTAGTCAACACTTCGGTGTTGACATGAATATCAATAATGTGGTCATTTTTATAAATTTCCTGTATAAAAAACTTAGAATTGTTTGAAAAACTAAGGATTTTCTTATCCCAAGCATAGATTACCTTAGCCGTATTTGGCACAACTTTTTGGAATTTTGGATCCGCAATGCTCTTCAACTTTGTACTAGTTTGGGTTTATAAATATTTTTGATTTGAGCGTCACTGATGAGTCTCATGTAGACGAAACGCGCGTCTGGCGTACTAAATTATAATCCTGGTACCTTTGATAGCTATTGATGGTTTCTAAACGTCACATTAGAACAAGAGGGCTATTTTTGGGCGATAAATATGTCTACCGCTTAAAAAGACCTCTGGATAATTTATAAACTCGGTCTGTTTCTGAAAGTAATTCTAACATCATTTTTCATTTTTTATCCCTGCATACCACCATTCCCTATCCGGAATTATAATTGTTTTGAACATGCTTTGAACGACAAAATTTCTTCCTATGTTACGTTTACATTTTCTTACGCCAAACATGCGAAACACTGAATGTGTTTTTTTTTATTTGATAGATGCTGTTTGTGCTTTTTTGTAAATGATTTTTTTGTTTGGAGATTGTAACACAGTGATGTGACCATATTTTGACTATTTTACCGATTGTGTCTGTTTTGTTCACGCATCGATGTGAAAATAACGGAATTTGATGCGACTGTCATACAAATGATAGTTTTAGCGCTATACAACCAGGTTCAATCAACCATTTAAAAATGCCCGTACCAAGTCAGGAGTATGACAGTTGTCCATTCGTTTGATATGTTTTGTCGTTTCATTTTGCCATTTGATTAGGCACTTTTCGTTTTGAATTTTCCTCTTTGCTTTTTGCATGTATCGATAGCATTATAGTTATACGACTTAATGTTTCTTTTCGTGATTTTACATTACTCGTCACAGTGTTGTATCAATTACAATTTGTACATTTGTACTGGCGTTAAAAAAATGTATAATTCGCTCAAATTGAAGCATCCTCATTTGGAAACCTATACTTGAGAATAATAATATATGAGACTTTTTAATCATGCATGCAAGTTGTTAATCTACACAACTAGGTACAGTAACTGTGTTTATTCTCAAAGGACAAACTATTGTCGTCGTATGTTGAAATCATTTTTTAAACAACCTCTTATAAAGTGTTCCCTCGTCATCTTAACAAACGTCTACATAACAGGAATTATTCAATTTTTTTTTCTGGATTTTCAGACACAAGATGAACTAGATGAAAATGAGCCCAGTAATACAGGTAAACTTATGATTATTGCAGTAAAACTTCTTTTTTAGTAAAATCGTTGATTTCAATATTTCATCCTGAGCGAATAAATCTGAGAAAAAGAAATTATTTCGGTGACAATTATGGTACTGATAACAAAAGTTCATTCTACCACTTTTACTAGAAATTTGCGAGCTGATGCATAGATTGGTATAACACATCGGTTCAATGCCATCTTAAATTGTACCTGCTCAGATTCACAAGTTACACTGATTTTATTAGATCTTCCTGTCACATCCTTAACGAGTTAATAGTAATGAAATGTTTGTTTTGAAATGGTGTATGCTCAATCAAAATTGCACTTCAATATTATAACAGCAGTCGGTTTTTATCCAGACTTTTTCTGCATTATTTCACATGACATAATTCACAAGTTGTATTCTAGTGATCACTTAAAATATCTTTATGTTCTGCAAGTAAAATTGCAAGTGTTTTGTTTCCACTGCTTATATTGGTTATATATACTAGGAAAAGGAGAGTTTGTTTGGCGTTTTATTAATAACAGCTGATACTTTTTTTCCTTGTAGAGTCAGTCTTATATCAGTGTGCCGAGGAAAACACTGACAACTTCATGTCGGAATGGCAAAAAGCGAATCAGGAAGTGTCGCACTTATTGAATAGAAACAACGAAATAGTTGTAAGAGCGACAAAACTGCCCCAGTGCGACATTCCTTCAATGAATTTCCAGCCAGATATCGATGGAATAGTAGTCGAGTTGACAAGCTTTGCAGGAATAACATTTCCGTTGACACATATCTCAATACTAAGACATGAATTTAATAGTTTGGAAAGGATTTATCCCAAGTTGAAGAAACATTTAGATCTTCGTCACTATTCCGAACAAACACTGAGTGTCTTAGCACAGTGTAAGGGCACAGAAATATCTATTGAAGGTCCGTGGCATATATGGCTTGGTGTTGTACCTCTACCCGGCACAGTTTTTCAACAGATACGATTTTTAAATATGACAAAAGTGACTTACGATTATATCAAATCAGTCGGAACAACTCTGACATGTAAAGCAGCTGGTGCTGCACTGGGTGGTAGGGCACGAAACACTTTGATGAAGGTTGATTTGCACAGTGTAAAGCATTGGACAGTTATGCCGGACGAATGTATGGATGTTCTGAAGTTGCTACAGGTTGCAGTTGACGAGGTAACATTACCAGATGGTCTCATTCCTATAATATTTGCATTCAGATTTGGTGAACGAACAAAACATGATATTTCTCTTACCGGTTTTAATATGATAAGAAAGACGACAGTACATGTTGGTGTAACAATTTCAAGTAATGATTTGCAGTTATTGTGGGCCAGGCATGGAATTCAGCAAGTGACCGGGGACAGAGGTACAATGTATTCCTGCTGCTCATTTTCTGACATCGTGAATTTCCAGTCTAATACTGACGGCAGAAACATTGACGTTTCGGCTGATGTGCTTAACGTATGCACGATCCCCAACCAGGTTCAGTTTGTTCAGTTTTATGGGGATATTCCACATCGTCGTCCACACCTCAATGTTTACCATCCTGTGTCTGGAATAATTGTATGTGGAGATGTTATCAATAAAACAACACGTGATGCTATCGAGAGGGCTATTGACCCGTACATCTTCTCTTTCGACCAAAATGTTAATCTCCTCCGAGATCTTCGATGTAGGATGGAGTTTGTAGTTGAAGTGCCTCCAATACCCCATGTTATAGCTCCACATATGTACATTTCATTACCAAATATAGAAAGACTGTTACAAAAATACGATTTATTGGTACCATATGTAAATGCTGATGACTCGCTTTTGTCTGCTTTGAGATCAGTGGGCACACAAATGATAGAAAGACTTCGTAATTTGTATGATGAATATCAACTGACTGGAGACAGTACTGCTACATGGGAAGCATATTCTTTAGGTATGTATAATATTATCATTATTTGTGTACTATCTGATGTGAAAAACACCAATGTATTCGAAGATATGTAACTTGATTACGTTATGAAATGCGTTTAATATACTATTTATACCTGTATTGGCAATAGATTCATTAGGATCTGCGAAATTTTAGTGTGTATAACTCAAGACCTGGATGTATCTATTAAAAAGATAATCGAATGGCAAGTGTAGGTACCATTTATTCTAATATATATGTTTCCTGTTTTAATTCCATGAACATATGTAGTTTAATTTACACCTGTGTAAATCATTTTTGTTTCTGTAATGAATAGAAAACCAATAGTATATGTCAAAATTAAGATATACAAACAGAACTCTATCTTCATTAAAACGGTCGAACAAGACACAATACAATTATTATTAATAGATTTCATCAATCCATGACAGAGTTCATTACGGATACTCATCTTTGTTTGTTCTACATGGAGCACCTTATGATTTATACTATTTCTACAGATCATGTCTGATGTGATATACCGGTAATACGAAAATTAATATGCGAAAAAAAAAGAAATGTTTCGCACTAAAATCAAAATGACACATTTTTCGATTGAAGTTGTGTATATCATGAAAAAAGTCTTTCATAAAAGCAAGAATGTAAGAGGTCAATACTTAAGAAATGCTGCTAAATTGAGTGTCAATCAATGTATATAAATGTCTGTAGTGCTGAGTGCAAAATGTATAAGCTTATATTTCACTTCAGAGCTATGTCTTGAAAAGATGTTATGGGGAAGACCTGCCTCACCTGTATCGAACAAATTGGCAGTGGAAATAGGTCCAGGTGCAGTTAGTCTAATGAACTGCAGAACAGGCCAATTTGGATTTCTTGCATTGGAGCCTTGGATTTACAGAGCCACGCCACCACCACTTAAAATTTGGTTCAAGTCCAGTACAGCAATTTCGAAGGTAGAAACTTTCTACGGTTTTCACAATTTTCTTGACAGTACGTATGAATTGCTGGGAAAACAGTTTATAAAAAGGTTTCTTGAAGATTCGTTTATCAGTCAAAGTGTACTTCCTGGTAGCTGTGTTGACTTTTTCCAACATCTACAAGGTCAACCTAATTCACTATACAAAGGAGTTAGCATAGGAAAAATGTCCCGGGAAGATGTAGCCATGAGTCTTATGGCAATGGCTTCTCCACGAGCGTCCAAAGTGTGTACGCGGATGATAGAGTTTCTTACCCTAGCAGACTTACAGTTACAAGATGTCCTACTATCAGGTATTAATAAATTCATTATTTATTGCACTTTGCTGTACACAATTGTTTTGGAGAAATAGCTCTCTCTATAAATTCGGGCACTATATTATTCATTTAAACGGCAAAAACTAACACCGGATAACTTGCCAATATACAAAAAAGAAACATTAGACATGTTCAAACAAATGTTTTCATCTTTATGGAAAGCAATGTGTAATGTGTAAATGGTACGTCTTGATACCGTGTGCCACCACAAGTTTCAGATTCTTAATATATACATTTTAATTTTAACAAAAAGACAACTAGGGACATACATTATTGTATAATATGGTAGGCGCAGGGCGAATTTCATCATTGATACTTGTGTACTTATAGACATTTGTGTGTCGGTAATACTTGAATATTCTTTGTATAGTATGTTTGCTGGACTTTGAAATATTGTTTACCTTAAATATTTGAATACACTGCCATAAACAAAATCGAATAAACAAACTTATAGAAAGGTCGTTATTTTTCTGCTAAATTTGCTTTATATTATCTCAAATTTCACTATACCACTTGTGCATTGACATTGTTTAAATCTATATCATTTAATTTTCAGGTATCATGGAAAATCAACTAGTGCGTTTCCCTGTTATTCAAACATGGGATACAGCTGGAAACAAGACTTTCAGGTTAATCTCGAATAAATTTGTTGAGTTTTGTTCACCTGATGGCAGTAATAAAGCAGAAGCGGAGAGGTTAACCACGTCGATTATACAAGAGCTTGAGAGGCGACAACTAGTATATGCTAGAAAATTCAACTATCTGAGAGGAACATCATTCCCTTGGATTATACCTGTAATGGAAAAGCTTAACAAAATGAAGAAAAGACTAAATGCTAGACAACTTCTGGACACACTGACATTTCTTTCTTGTGTAGCATTGATTCAACAGCAGTGGTTTGTAAACTTTAAAAATATAGAACCAATGCTCTCGACACTTCCTGTAAATCAATTTACAATGCAATTGTTAGAAATACTGGGGAAAATAGATTTGTCTTTCGTTGGGACCCTCAAAATTCGTCGCCTACATAAAACCATACCTTTTCAGTTGCCGAAGGCTACCGCTATAGCTACAACTGCAGAAAAACCAGAAGTGGAAAATCCAAAGCCAACTGAAGAAAGTGAAGATATTAACCACATTCAAGATGTCGTGGAGGATTATGAAGAGGACACGCAATGTCAAGATGTAGAAAAAACACTTTCAAAGCACCTTCCTATGGCTGTAAAAACTTTTTGGACGGCCCCTGAACTAGAAATTTTGCATGTTTTCAAGATGAAAAAATACAGACAAAATACGTTGAAAGAACTTTTTGAAATTTACTGCCATTTATGTCGTGATAGGAAAGTACCAGACAGAAGTTTTGAAAGTTTTAGGAGAAAACTGAACCGTGTCATGTCCACTTAATGAAATGAAATGTGTATTTACTTTGCAGACTGTTTATTCATTTTCCTGAAATTTATAAATTTTCAACCTACCATAGCATTTTCAAGTTTTATGTTATACATAGATATTTTATCAACACTTGTTTTTTCTCTCACTTATATCTCATGAAATAGCACATAAACTTTAAACATAAAACCATGGTCTTTTATTTTAAAAGCTGGATGTAAAGCTACTTTCTTAATTCAATTTATAGTAGAAACAAAATGCAATAGTTTTTATGCAATTTTTGATTAATAATAGTTATTCTTTCGTCTTATATCTGCATATGTTGTATATAGTAATACTATGTTGTATATTAGTAAGATAGTTTGTGTTATGCTGTAAATGATTGGTTAACCTTGTACTTTCTTTTCTGATTCTGAAGGGTTAACTTATATATACACATACCATTGTATATTATTGCAATTATGTCATCTGTTATGTTGTTACGCACGTCTTCACAAACAGATTGTGGTGTACTCTATTATCATGTGTATTTTATCTATTCAAAATATTTATTACCTTAAACTTTACAGTTCATCGGTGTAAATACAAATTTTCATAGTAAACAAGTAAACAGACAGAGAATGTTCATGTAATATTGTCTCTGATTTTAAATGAATTAAAAATGTATTTTCCTAAATTGGTTAACTGTTTGATGTTCTTTAAACTTAAAAGTTCAATAGATTTAAACACAATTGGTCTAGACCAGTAGTATTTCTTTATGAATTTTACTCTAAGTTTCTTATATTTCGGACCCACTAAGATGAAATGGAATTCGTCTTCAATACACTGACGGCAAATTGTACATATACGACGTGACAACTCAATGTTTTGGTAGCGTCCAGTTTCCACTGCTACTGAATGAGAAGAAACTCTTAATTTTGAAGGGCTCTTCTGTACTCTATAAGAATATATTTTGTCAAATAAAATTGTAAATCAAAACTATTTATAATGTATTTATAGATACTTCACTTGCTACTGTTATCAAGTAACGAATACATCTCCTATTTAGAGGTGTGATATTCTTCTTCTTCGTATGCGTGAATAATTTGTCATTTTATCTGTAGAGTTGACTCATGTTTTTATGAAAGCATGCTTTGTTCTCTATCTGCATACATTTGGGTATCCTTGTTGACAAAAGCAGTATTTGTGTTAACTACTCACATCTTTTGGTTAGAGTTCATATTGCCCACGGTTTATTTTTAAGTGTTTGATGTTCGTACGTCTCTCTTTGGGTCTATTTTTTTTACCAGTATTCTCGTTTAAATATTCTCCTTTGGCTAATGATTTCGATTTCCTTTTTACCATTGTTTCATCTGTATCTTTTACACTTGAAGTGGGATATCCGAACACGACAAACACACACAACTAGTACTTACACATGAACACAGGTTATTAGATAATGGTCGCCATTATGACCTGATTTGCCATTATGACAAAAGTGTGTCACAAATTTATACATGTTATATATTGTATCCTTCCTTTGTTATAAATATCCAATAATGAACGAATTAGAACAAAAGGTTAATACAACTTCGAATACTGCTTACAAAACCTAGCAGACAACAATTAATTACCCATTCCAGTTCACGTAATACCAAACTGTTTTTGAGATAAAAGACGGCCGCCAGTTTGCAGTAGCTTCTCGAGTAGAAAACAACGCAATATAAAAGGAACAAATGAAAACATTACTAGCGAAAAATATATGATATGGATCTTTGAAAACAGATACTATTATTATGATAACAGTAATGTGAGACCTCTAATAGAATTAAGAATCGAAACTGGGAATGTATCACAGAGACAACAACCCGACCAGCACAAACCAACTCAAGGCCACCAAGGGAAGATCCATTTCATTAATTGCATAAGTGATTGATAAATATAACAAAAATTCGTATCTTTCCATGTCTCAAACGAAATAAAGTAGATTAAACAAATAACAAACTCCGAGGAAAAACCAAAAACAGGGCAAAGTTCATAAACAACTGGCAAAACCAAACGCTCAAAAAAATCAGCTAACACAACGAATTGAAACAACCGTCATATTCTTGACACACAGATATATATTTTGTTCTCCTCACGTTTAAAATGTTCGTTAATAAACTTATATAGCTATCGTTTCCTAAACATATCAGTGGAGCCAATAAAATATTATACCACCAATTCATGCCACCGAATTCAGTGACGGCGTTTTATGTCAAATAACTGCCGATTCAGTTACAAATGTTTAGGTGGAAATTGACCCTCTTAATACCATGTACAAGTGTGAAGAGATAAATTTCAGCATTCCTAACCAGACATTGTTATTTACATACGGAACAATCGAAAATGGTGTACCAATGTGTACTTCGTTACGTAGTATTGACATTATTAGGATGTTTACCAACTTTTTTTCTTGAAACTGGTAAAGGGTAAAGCAACAACTGTAGATACAAAATATGTTATATGTCTATCTCTACTTTAGCGATCAGTGTGCATTTCTCCCTCCTTAGAAATAAAATAGTGAACTTTTAACAAAAGGTGTTTGGCATATACTTGTTATGACAAATATATTGTCAGTGAAGTTTGTGGCATGTTTTTAGTGTTTCTTCTGCTGTCAATGTCGGTTATAAATATATTGCATAACTAGGTGGAGCACATGATAATATTGTACCAGGGACTTGAATATTCAATATTACACCTTGGTACAACGTTTTCGAGTGCTCACTGTTTAAATCACAATATATTCGTAGTAATGCAGAAAGCTAGCTCATGAGACTTGTACATGCTGTTAAAAAGTATAAATTTACAAACATATCAAACATATCAAACTGAATCAGCAGTAAATAAGACAAAACACGACTGGCAATATTACACAACCAGAAAGACATCTTATTACATGTTTCTCTCTCCTAAATGTATAATTACCTTGGGGACAGAAAGAAATGATAAGTGCATGTTACATGGGTGTGTAATTATTTAATCTTATGATAATACGTATTACCTGACATTGTCTGTTTTTTGTGGCCGATATTAATAAAAAAACAAAAAAAGAGATTCAACATTACGCATCAAGATACAACTTGGTACAAAGTTCTTTTGAGCTCTTTTTATCAAAAAAAACATGATCCCCTTTAACGGATCGGAGAAAGCCATCGCCTCTGCTATCTCCATTTTGAACCAAAAGGCTAATTCCTACCTGTACATACCACAATACACGATTGCCTCTATGTTTTCAGTCTTGAGGAAGCCAACCATTTATGTTTTGCCTTTCTTATTCATGGTACAACATAATCATATGCTCCATCTATTCATCAAATATACAATGAAGATGTATGTTCTTAATCAATATTAAATTCATTTTAAACTACTCCAGTGATTGTTATAAACACATAGAGCACAATTTATAACGAACGGTAATATAATACCAATTACATTATGTAATAAGGTTTTATTGATACTGTTAGAATATACTGTATTTTCAAGAGTTAAAATTTCGTGGGTTTGAACGTAATAGTAAGTTCGTGGGGATTAATTCCGTGGTTTTTAATGTGAGAAAAAAAGCATTTAAATTTTACTTTATAATTGATAAAATTTCAATACAACCAATCTCAACTTTCGCCGCTAGAAAAATAGAAAAATGCATCTAGGAGAAGTTATATTATTACTTTTCGGAACAAATAACATTAAGAAAATATCTCTATTCGAATCAATTCTACCGCTCTTTGAAGATTGAAGTCAAAGGCACTTTTAATACTTTGTACTTAAAAACATGTTTTAGCAATGTTTCAAGCATGCGCAGTCACAGAAAAGGGACTTTTGTACAGAATTGACAAAGGGCACTTATGTACAGAATTGACAAAGGGCACCTCAATTGGCAAATTCTCACAATGGTCAACTTTCATAACCTTAATTCAAAATCATACCCTTACCCTAACCTAAACCCTAATTCTAACCCTAACCTAAATCCTACCCTAAACGAAAACCACAAACCCTAACCCAAACCCAAACCTTAATCCTTACCGTAACTCAAACTCAAACCCATACCCTAACGTAAAGCCTAACCGTAACCCCAAAGTCAAACCCCAAACCCAAACCCTTTCATTGATAGATTGCATGCCTACTTTGAACAGTGATAACTCTGACATTTTTTATTCGATTTGAAAGATCTTTGACGTTTTGGAAAGCCCTGACAAGCTGATATTCGATGAATATGATGTGTAGTCTGTCATATGAAATTCCTTTTTTTCCTGTCTATTTGGAAATTAGCAATTTTTTCATTTTCTCAAGCTCGTATCTTTACCATTTCTCGTGCAATCGGAAAAACATCTAAGTAATTTAGACTCGTTTTTTCTAGTTCTTTTAAGATAGCCTCAAGTCAGAGACTCAAATTTTGAAACAAAAAAATTGGGTTGAAAAATGTGCTATTTTTTTGGAAAGATTTCCAAATTTTTCACAAGAACAACGAAATTTGTATAATTTTATTACCTTGGGGCTTGAACTTTATTTCATTCATAAGCTGACAAAATGCGCCAAATTTTGGAGCATATACGACGTGTATATATAGCGGGGTGACTGAGTGGCGAGATGAAACGTGTTTGAACAAAAGCACTGAAAGAGGACGCATGGAAGATATTTCTCACGGTTCAAATGCGTTTTTTATGTTTTTTTACCCTCAAAATTGGGTGTGTTAATTTTGAAGTGTGTGGTCCACTTGAAAAGACGAAATCAAAAAAAAAAAAAAAAAAAAAAAAAAAAATCTTTCAGTCAAATATCGCATTACGAGTTTGTTCGTATTAAGTTTTTTCACGAACTTCTCAAAAATCAAAGTTTTGGAGGGATGGGGGGTCAGGTTATGGTTTTTGGTACTTTTCATAGTCGATCTTTTCAATATTTCAACATGATTCTATGCTTCGTTCGGCTTGATGTTAAAAAATCGGCCCCGTTAGGGGTAGTACTTTTTGACAATTAAGCCCCTGGTGAAGACCGCAAGTCTTTATCTTTTGTAGTTTGGGAGTTGGTGTTAATTTCGGGGTTAGGCTTTACTCTCGCACAAACGTTTCTTCAGTGAGGTCGGAAAGTGCGGTCGTACACTTCAGTGATACCAATGAGTTTTCATCCTTTAGATCGCCTTTCCATCTTTTAGGAACAGTTAACTTTATGAAAATATCTCTATTCAAATCCATTCTACATCTGTTTGAAGATTGAGGTCAAAGGCACTTTTCATACTCTGTACTTAGAAATATTGTTGGAAATTTCTGACGCATGCGCAGTCACAAAAAAGGGCAGACATGCGCAGAAGTGACAATGGGCACCTCACTAACCCTCGTCAAAGTACACTACCCTGTCCCAATCATTACCCTAATCCGTACCCTAACCCTAACCCTGACCCTAACCCTGACCCAAACCCTGACCCTTACCCTAACCCTAACCCTGACCCTAACCCAAACACTAACCATGACCCTAACCCTAACCCTAACCCTAACCCTAACCCTAACCCTAACCCTAACCCTAACCCTGACCTTAACCCAAACACTAACCCTAACCCAAACCCCAAATGTGTTAAAATTGTTGTTTTGGAGGCCTAGCTTTATCTCGGAAAGGATAAGTCTAGGAGGGTAACCGATTGGATTTTCGTATTAAGTTTTTTCACGAACTTCTCAAAAATCAAAGTTTTGGAGGGATGGGGGGTCAGGTTATGGTTTTTGGTACTTTTCATAGTCGATCTTTTCAATATTTCAACATGATTCTATGCTTCGTTCGGCTTGATGTTAAAAAATCGGCCCCGTTAGGGGTAGTACTTTTTGACAATTAAGCCCCTGGTGAAGACCGCAAGTCTTTATCTTTTGTAGTTTGGGAGTTGGTGTTAATTTCGGGGTTAGGCTTTACTCTCGCACAAACGTTTCTTCAGTGAGGTCGGAAAGTGCGGTCGTACACTTCAGTGATACCAATGAGTTTTCATCCTTTAGATCGCCTTTCCATCTTTTAGGAACAGTTAACTTTATGAAAATATCTCTATTCAAATCCATTCTACATCTGTTTGAAGATTGAGGTCAAAGGCACTTTTCATACTCTGTACTTAGAAATATTGTTGGAAATTTCTGACGCATGCGCAGTCACAAAAAAGGGCAGACATGCGCAGAAGTGACAATGGGCACCTCACTAACCCTCGTCAAAGTACACTACCCTGTCCCAATCATTACCCTAATCCGTACCCTAACCCTAACCCTGACCCTAACCCTGACCCAAACCCTGACCCTTACCCTAACCCTAACCCTGACCCTAACCCAAACACTAACCATGACCCTAACCCTAACCCTAACCCTAACCCTAACCCTAACCCTAACCCTAACCCTAACCCTGACCTTAACCCAAACACTAACCCTAACCCAAACCCCAAATGTGTTAAAATTGTTGTTTTGGAGGCCTAGCTTTATCTCGGAAAGGATAAGTCTAGGAGGGTAACCGATTGGATTTTCGTATTAAGTTTTTTCACGAACTTCTCAAAAATCAAAGTTTTGGAGGGATGGGGGGTCAGGTTATGGTTTTTGGTACTTTTCATAGTCGATCTTTTCAATATTTCAACATGATTCTATGCTTCGTTCGGCTTGATGTTAAAAAATCGGCCCCGTTAGGGGTAGTACTTTTTGACAATTAAGCCCCTGGTGAAGACCGCAAGTCTTTATCTTTTGTAGTTTGGGAGTTGGTGTTAATTTCGGGGTTAGGCTTTACTCTCGCACAAACGTTTCTTCAGTGAGGTCGGAAAGTGCGGTCGTACACTTCAGTGATACCAATGAGTTTTCATCCTTTAGATCGCCTTTCCATCTTTTAGGAACAGTTAACTTTATGAAAATATCTCTATTCAAATCCATTCTACATCTGTTTGAAGATTGAGGTCAAAGGCACTTTTCATACTCTGTACTTAGAAATATTGTTGGAAATTTCTGACGCATGCGCAGTCACAAAAAAGGGCAGACATGCGCAGAAGTGACAATGGGCACCTCACTAACCCTCGTCAAAGTACACTACCCTGTCCCAATCATTACCCTAATCCGTACCCTAACCCTAACCCTGACCCTAACCCTGACCCAAACCCTGACCCTTACCCTAACCCTAACCCTGACCCTAACCCAAACACTAACCATGACCCTAACCCTAACCCTAACCCTAACCCTAACCCTAACCCTAACCCTAACCCTAACCCTGACCTTAACCCAAACACTAACCCTAACCCAAACCCCAAATGTGTTAAAATTGTTGTTTTGGAGGCCTAGCTTTATCTCGGAAAGGATAAGTCTAGGAGGGTAACCGATTGGATTTTCGTATTAAGTTTTTTCACGAACTTCTCAAAAATCAAAGTTTTGGAGGGATGGGGGGTCAGGTTATGGTTTTTGGTACTTTTCATAGTCGATCTTTTCAATATTTCAACATGATTCTATGCTTCGTTCGGCTTGATGTTAAAAAATCGGCCCCGTTAGGGGTAGTACTTTTTGACAATTAAGCCCCTGGTGAAGACCGCAAGTCTTTATCTTTTGTAGTTTGGGAGTTGGTGTTAATTTCGGGGTTAGGCTTTACTCTCGCACAAACGTTTCTTCAGTGAGGTCGGAAAGTGCGGTCGTACACTTCAGTGATACCAATGAGTTTTCATCCTTTAGATCGCCTTTCCATCTTTTAGGAACAGTTAACTTTATGAAAATATCTCTATTCAAATCCATTCTTCATCTGTTTGAAGATTGAGGTCAAAGGCACTTTTCATACTCTGTACTTAGAAATATTGTTGGAAATTTCTGACGCATGCGCAGTCACAAAAAAGGGCAGACATGCGCAGAAGTGACAATGGGCACCTCACTAACCCTCGTCAAAGTACACTACCCTGTCCCAATCATTACCCTAATCCGTACCCTAACCCTAACCCTGACCCTAACCCTGACCCAAACCCTGACCCTTACCCTAACCCTAACCCTGACCCTAACCCAAACACTAACCATGACCCTAACCCTAACCCTAACCCTAACCCTAACCCTAACCCTAACCCTAACCCTGACCTTAACCCAAACACTAACCCTAACCCAAACCCCAAATGTGTTAAAATTGTTGTTTTGGAGGCCTAGCTTTATCTCGGAAAGGATAAGTCTAGGAGGGTAACCGATTGGATTTTCGTATTAAGTTTTTTCACGAACTTCTCAAAAATCAAAGTTTTGGAGGGATGGGGGGTCAGGTTATGGTTTTTGGTACTTTTCATAGTCGATCTTTTCAATATTTCAACATGATTCTATGCTTCGTTCGGCTTGATGTTAAAAAATCGGCCCCGTTAGGGGTAGTACTTTTTGACAATTAAGCCCCTGGTGAAGACCGCAAGT
This sequence comes from Mytilus galloprovincialis, assembly GCF_965363235.1. NCBI lineage: Eukaryota > Metazoa > Mollusca > Bivalvia > Mytilida > Mytilidae > Mytilus > Mytilus galloprovincialis. The sequence goes on from NC_134842.1 coordinate 102,711,453, forward strand.
CTTTATCTTTTGTAGTTTGGGAGTTGGTGTTAATTTCGGGGTTAGGCTTTACTCTCGCACAAACGTTTCTTCAGTGAGGTCGGAAAGTGCGGTCGTACACTTCAGTGATACCAATGAGTTTTCATCCTTTAGATCGCCTTTCCATCTTTTAGGAACAGTTAACTTTATGAAAATATCTCTATTCAAATCCATTCTACATCTGTTTGAAGATTGAGGTCAAAGGCACTTTTCATACTCTGTACTTAGAAATATTGTTGGAAATTTCTGACGCATGCGCAGTCACAAAAAAGGGCAGACATGCGCAGAAGTGACAATGGGCACCTCACTAACCCTCGTCAAAGTACACTACCCTGTCCCAATCATTACCCTAATCCGTACCCTAACCCTAACCCTGACCCTAACCCTGACCCAAACCCTGACCCTTACCCTAACCCTAACCCTGACCCTAACCCAAACACTAACCATGACCCTAACCCTAACCCTAACCCTAACCCTAACCCTAACCCTAACCCTAACCCTAACCCTGACCTTAACCCAAACACTAACCCTAACCCAAACCCCAAATGTGTTAAAATTGTTGTTTTGGAGGCCTAGCTTTATCTCGGAAAGGATAAGTCTAGGAGGGTAACCGATTGGATTTTCGTATTAAGTTTTTTCACGAACTTCTCAAAAATCAAAGTTTTGGAGGGATGGGGGGTCAGGTTATGGTTTTTGGTACTTTTCATAGTCGATCTTTTCAATATTTCAACATGATTCTATGCTTCGTTCGGCTTGATGTTAAAAAATCGGCCCCGTTAGGGGTAGTACTTTTTGACAATTAAGCCCCTGGTGAAGACCGCAAGTCTTTATCTTTTGTAGTTTGGGAGTTGGTGTTAATTTCGGGGTTAGGCTTTACTCTCGCACAAACGTTTCTTCAGTGAGGTCGGAAAGTGCGGTCGTACACTTCAGTGATACCAATGAGTTTTCATCCTTTAGATCGCCTTTCCATCTTTTAGGAACAGTTAACTTTATGAAAATATCTCTATTCAAATCCATTCTACATCTGTTTGAAGATTGAGGTCAAAGGCACTTTTCATACTCTGTACTTAGAAATATTGTTGGAAATTTCTGACGCATGCGCAGTCACAAAAAAGGGCAGACATGCGCAGAAGTGACAATGGGCACCTCACTAACCCTCGTCAAAGTACACTACCCTGTCCCAATCATTACCCTAATCCGTACCCTAACCCTAACCCTGACCCTAACCCTGACCCAAACCCTGACCCTTACCCTAACCCTAACCCTGACCCTAACCCAAACACTAACCATGACCCTAACCCTAACCCTAACCCTAACCCTAACCCTAACCCTAACCCTAACCCTGACCTTAACCCAAACACTAACCCTAACCCAAACCCCAAATGTGTTAAAATTGTTGTTTTGGAGGCCTAGCTTTATCTCGGAAAGGATAAGTCTAGGAGGGTAACCGATTGGATTTTCGTATTAAGTTTTTTCACGAACTTCTCAAAAATCAAAGTTTTGGAGGGATGGGGGGTCAGGTTATGGTTTTTGGTACTTTTCATAGTCGATCTTTTCAATATTTCAACATGATTCTATGCTTCGTTCGGCTTGATGTTAAAAAATCGGCCCCGTTAGGGGTAGTACTTTTTGACAATTAAGCCCCTGGTGAAGACCGCAAGTCTTTATCTTTTGTAGTTTGGGAGTTGGTGTTAATTTCGGGGTTAGGCTTTACTCTCGCACAAACGTTTCTTCAGTGAGGTCGGAAAGTGCGGTCGTACACTTCAGTGATACCAATGAGTTTTCATCCTTTAGATCGCCTTTCCATCTTTTAGGAACAGTTAACTTTATGAAAATATCTCTATTCAAATCCATTCTACATCTGTTTGAAGATTGAGGTCAAAGGCACTTTTCATACTCTGTACTTAGAAATATTGTTGGAAATTTCTGACGCATGCGCAGTCACAAAAAAGGGCAGACATGCGCAGAAGTGACAATGGGCACCTCACTAACCCTCGTCAAAGTACACTACCCTGTCCCAATCATTACCCTAATCCGTACCCTAACCCTAACCCTGACCCTAACCCTGACCCAAACCCTGACCCTTACCCTAACCCTAACCCTGACCCTAACCCAAACACTAACCATGACCCTAACCCTAACCCTAACCCTAACCCTAACCCTAACCCTAACCCTAACCCTAACCCTGACCTTAACCCAAACACTAACCCTAACCCAAACCCCAAATGTGTTAAAATTGTTGTTTTGGAGGCCTAGCTTTATCTCGGAAAGGATAAGTCTAGGAGGGTAACCGATTGGATTTTCGTATTAAGTTTTTTCACGAACTTCTCAAAAATCAAAGTTTTGGAGGGATGGGGGGTCAGGTTATGGTTTTTGGTACTTTTCATAGTCGATCTTTTCAATATTTCAACATGATTCTATGCTTCGTTCGGCTTGATGTTAAAAAATCGGCCCCGTTAGGGGTAGTACTTTTTGACAATTAAGCCCCTGGTGAAGACCGCAAGTCTTTATCTTTTGTAGTTTGGGAGTTGGTGTTAATTTCGGGGTTAGGCTTTACTCTCGCACAAACGTTTCTTCAGTGAGGTCGGAAAGTGCGGTCGTACACTTCAGTGATACCAATGAGTTTTCATCCTTTAGATCGCCTTTCCATCTTTTAGGAACAGTTAACTTTATGAAAATATCTCTATTCAAATCCATTCTACATCTGTTTGAAGATTGAGGTCAAAGGCACTTTTCATACTCTGTACTTAGAAATATTGTTGGGAATTTCTGACGCATGCGCAGTCACAAAAAAGGGCAGACATGCGCAGAAGTGACAATGGGCACCTCACTAACCCTCGTCAAAGTACACTACCCTGTCCCAATCATTACCCTAATCCGTACCCTAACCCTAACCCTGACCCTAACCCTGACCCAAACCCTGACCCTTACCCTAACCCTAACCCTGACCCTAACCCAAACACTAACCATGACCCTAACCCTAACCCTAACCCTAACCCTAACCCTAACCCTAACCCTAACCCTAACCCTGACCTTAACCCAAACACTAACCCTAACCCAAACCCCAAATGTGTTAAAATTGTTGTTTTGGAGGCCTAGCTTTATCTCGGAAAGGATAAGTCTAGGAGGGTAACCGATTGGATTTTCGTATTAAGTTTTTTCACGAACTTCTCAAAAATCAAAGTTTTGGAGGGATGGGGGGTCAGGTTATGGTTTTTGGTACTTTTCATAGTCGATCTTTTCAATATTTCAACATGATTCTATGCTTCGTTCGGCTTGATGTTAAAAAATCGGCCCCGTTAGGGGTAGTACTTTTTGACAATTAAGCCCCTGGTGAAGACCGCAAGTCTTTATCTTTTGTAGTTTGGGAGTTGGTGTTAATTTCGGGGTTAGGCTTTACTCTCGCACAAACGTTTCTTCAGTGAGGTCGGAAAGTGCGGTCGTACACTTCAGTGATACCAATGAGTTTTCATCCTTTAGATCGCCTTTCCATCTTTTAGGAACAGTTAACTTTATGAAAATATCTCTATTCAAATCCATTCTACATCTGTTTGAAGATTGAGGTCAAAGGCACTTTTCATACTCTGTACTTAGAAATATTGTTGGAAATTTCTGACGCATGCGCAGTCACAAAAAAGGGCAGACATGCGCAGAAGTGACAATGGGCACCTCACTAACCCTCGTCAAAGTACACTACCCTGTCCCAATCATTACCCTAATCCGTACCCTAACCCTAACCCTGACCCTAACCCTGACCCAAACCCTGACCCTTACCCTAACCCTAACCCTGACCCTAACCCAAACACTAACCATGACCCTAACCCTAACCCTTACCCTAACCCTAACCCGAACCCTAACCCTAACCCTAACCCTGACCTTAACCCAAACACTAACCCTAACCGAAACCCCAAATGTGTTAAAATTGTTGTTTTGGAGGCCTAGCTTTATCTCGGAAAGGATAAGTCTAGGAGGGTAACCGATTGGATTTTCGTATTAAGTTTTTTCACGAACTTCTCAAAAATCAAAGTTTTGGAGGGATGGGGGGTCAGGTTATGGTTTTTGGTACTTTTCATAGTCGATCTTTTCAATATTTCAACATGATTCTATGCTTCGTTCGGCTTGATGTTAAAAAATCGGCCCCGTTAGGGGTAGTACTTTTTGACAATTAAGCCCCTGGTGAAGACCGCAAGTCTTTATCTTTTGTAGTTTGGGAGTTGGTGTTAATTTCGGGGTTAGGCTTTACTCTCGCACAAACGTTTCTTCAGTGAGGTCGGAAAGTGCGGTCGTACACTTCAGTGATACCAATGAGTTTTCATCCTTTAGATCGCCTTTCCATCTTTTAGGAACAGTTAACTTTATGAAAATATCTCTATTCAAATCCATTCTACATCTGTTTGAAGATTGAGGTCAAAGGCACTTTTCATACTCTGTACTTAGAAATATTGTTGGAAATTTCTGACGCATGCGCAGTCACAAAAAAGGGCAGACATGCGCAGAAGTGACAATGGGCACCTCACTAACCCTCGTCAAAGTACACTACCCTGTCCCAATCATTACCCTAATCCGTACCCTAACCCTAACCCTGACCCTAACCCTGACCCAAACCCTGACCCTTACCCTAACCCTAACCCTGACCCTAACCCAAACACTAACCATGACCCTAACCCTAACCCTAACCCTAACCCTAACCCTAACCCTAACCCTAACCCTAACCCTGACCTTAACCCAAACACTAACCCTAACCCAAACCCCAAATGTGTTAAAATTGTTGTTTTGGAGGCCTAGCTTTATCTCGGAAAGGATAAGTCTAGGAGGGTAACCGATTGGATTTTCGTATTAAGTTTTTTCACGAACTTCTCAAAAATCAAAGTTTTGGAGGGATGGGGGGTCAGGTTATGGTTTTTGGTACTTTTCATAGTCGATCTTTTCAATATTTCAACATGATTCTATGCTTCGTTCGGCTTGATGTTAAAAAATCGGCCCCGTTAGGGGTAGTACTTTTTGACAATTAAGCCCCTGGTGAAGACCGCAAGTCTTTATCTTTTGTAGTTTGGGAGTTGGTGTTAATTTCGGGGTTAGGCTTTACTCTCGCACAAACGTTTCTTCAGTGAGGTCGGAAAGTGCGGTCGTACACTTCAGTGATACCAATGAGTTTTCATCCTTTAGATCGCCTTTCCATCTTTTAGGAACAGTTAACTTTATGAAAATATCTCTATTCAAATCCATTCTACATCTGTTTGAAGATTGAGGTCAAAGGCACTTTTCATACTCTGTACTTAGAAATATTGTTGGAAATTTCTGACGCATGCGCAGTCACAAAAAAGGGCAGACATGCGCAGAAGTGACAATGGGCACCTCACTAACCCTCGTCAAAGTACACTACCCTGTCCCAATCATTACCCTAATCCGTACCCTAACCCTAACCCTGACCCTAACCCTGACCCAAACCCTGACCCTTACCCTAACCCTAACCCTGACCCTAACCCAAACACTAACCATGACCCTAACCCTAACCCTAACCCTAACCCTAACCCTAACCCTAACCCTAACCCTAACCCTGACCTTAACCCAAACACTAACCCTAACCCAAACCCCAAATGTGTTAAAATTGTTGTTTTTGGAGGCCTAGCTTTATCTCGGAAAGGATAAGTCTAGGAGGGTAACCGATTGGATTTTCGTATTAAGTTTTTTCACGAACTTCTCAAAAATCAAAGTTTTGGAGGGATGGGGGGTCAGGTTATGGTTTTTGGTACTTTTCATAGTCGATCTTTTCAATATTTCAACATGATTCTATGCTTCGTTCGGCTTGATGTTAAAAAATCGGCCCCGTTAGGGGTAGTACTTTTTGACAATTAAGCCCCTGGTGAAGACCGCAAGTCTTTATCTTTTGTAGTTTGGGAGTTGGTGTTAATTTCGGGGTTAGGCTTTACTCTCGCACAAACGTTTCTTCAGTGAGGTCGGAAAGTGCGGTCGTACACTTCAGTGATACCAATGAGTTTTCATCCTTTAGATCGCCTTTCCATCTTTTAGGAACAGTTAACTTTATGAAAATATCTCTATTCAAATCCATTCTACATCTGTTTGAAGATTGAGGTCAAAGGCACTTTTCATACTCTGTACTTAGAAATATTGTTGGAAATTTCTGACGCATGCGCAGTCACAAAAAAGGGCAGACATGCGCAGAAGTGACAATGGGCACCTCACTAACCCTCGTCAAAGTACACTACCCTGTCCCAATCATTACCCTAATCCGTACCCTAACCCTAACCCTGACCCTAACCCTGACCCAAACCCTGACCCTTACCCTAACCCTAACCCTGACCCTAACCCAAACACTAACCATGACCCTAACCCTAACCCTAACCCTAACCCTAACCCTAACCCTAACCCTAACCCTAACCCTGACCTTAACCCAAACACTAACCCTAACCCAAACCCCAAATGTGTTAAAATTGTTGTTTTGGAGGCCTAGCTTTATCTCGGAAAGGATAAGTCTAGGAGGGTAACCGATTGGATTTTCGTATTAAGTTTTTTCACGAACTTCTCAAAAATCAAAGTTTTGGAGGGATGGGGGGTCAGGTTATGGTTTTTGGTACTTTTCATAGTCGATCTTTTCAATATTTCAACATGATTCTATGCTTCGTTCGGCTTGATGTTAAAAAATCGGCCCCGTTAGGGGTAGTACTTTTTGACAATTAAGCCCCTGGTGAAGACCGCAAGTCTTTATCTTTTGTAGTTTGGGAGTTGGTGTTAATTTCGGGGTTAGGCTTTACTCTCGCACAAACGTTTCTTCAGTGAGGTCGGAAAGTGCGGTCGTACACTTCAGTGATACCAATGAGTTTTCATCCTTTAGATCGCCTTTCCATCTTTTAGGAACAGTTAACTTTATGAAAATATCTCTATTCAAATCCATTCTACATCTGTTTGAAGATTGAGGTCAAAGGCACTTTTCATACTCTGTACTTAGAAATATTGTTGGAAATTTCTGACGCATGCGCAGTCACAAAAAAGGGCAGACATGCGCAGAAGTGACAATGGGCACCTCACTAACCCTCGTCAAAGTACACTACCCTGTCCCAATCATTACCCTAATCCGTACCCTAACCCTAACCCTGACCCTAACCCTGACCCAAACCCTGACCCTTACCCTAACCCTAACCCTGACCCTAACCCAAACACTAACCATGACCCTAACCCTAACCCTTACCCTAACCCTAACCCGAACCCTAACCCTAACCCTAACCCTGACCTTAACCCAAACACTAACCCTAACCGAAACCCCAAATGTGTTAAAATTGTTGTTTTGGAGGCCTAGCTTTATCTCGGAAAGGATAAGTCTAGGAGGGTAACCGATTGGATTTTCGTATTAAGTTTTTTCACGAACTTCTCAAAAATCAAAGTTTTGGAGGGATGGGGGGTCAGGTTATGGTTTTTGGTACTTTTCATAGTCGATCTTTTCAATATTTCAACATGATTCTATGCTTCGTTCGGCTTGATGTTAAAAAATCGGCCCCGTTAGGGGTAGTACTTTTTGACAATTAAGCCCCTGGTGAAGACCGCAAGTCTTTATCTTTTGTAGTTTGGGAGTTGGTGTTAATTTCGGGGTTAGGCTTTACTCTCGCACAAACGTTTCTTCAGTGAGGTCGGAAAGTGCGGTCGTACACTTCAGTGATACCAATGAGTTTTCATCCTTTAGATCGCCTTTCCATCTTTTAGGAACAGTTAACTTTATGAAAATATCTCTATTCAAATCCATTCTACATCTGTTTGAAGATTGAGGTCAAAGGCACTTTTCATACTCTGTACTTAGAAATATTGTTGGAAATTTCTGACGCATGCGCAGTCACAAAAAAGGGCAGACATGCGCAGAAGTGACAATGGGCACCTCACTAACCCTCGTCAAAGTACACTACCCTGTCCCAATCATTACCCTAATCCGTACCCTAACCCTAACCCTGACCCTAACCCTGACCCAAACCCTGACCCTTACCCTAACCCTAACCCTGACCCTAACCCAAACACTAACCATGACCCTAACCCTAACCCTAACCCTAACCCTAACCCTAACCCTAACCCTAACCCTAACCCTGACCTTAACCCAAACACTAACCCTAACCCAAACCCCAAATGTGTTAAAATTGTTGTTTTGGAGGCCTAGCTTTATCTCGGAAAGGATAAGTCTAGGAGGGTAACCGATTGGATTTTCGTATTAAGTTTTTTCACGAACTTCTCAAAAATCAAAGTTTTGGAGGGATGGGGGGTCAGGTTATGGTTTTTGGTACTTTTCATAGTCGATCTTTTCAATATTTCAACATGATTCTATGCTTCGTTCGGCTTGATGTTAAAAAATCGGCCCCGTTAGGGGTAGTACTTTTTGACAATTAAGCCCCTGGTGAAGACCGCAAGTCTTTATCTTTTGTAGTTTGGGAGTTGGTGTTAATTTCGGGGTTAGGCTTTACTCTCGCACAAACGTTTCTTCAGTGAGGTCGGAAAGTGCGGTCGTACACTTCAGTGATACCAATGAGTTTTCATCCTTTAGATCGCCTTTCCATCTTTTAGGAACAGTTAACTTTATGAAAATATCTCTATTCAAATCCATTCTACATCTGTTTGAAGATTGAGGTCAAAGGCACTTTTCATACTCTGTACTTAGAAATATTGTTGGAAATTTCTGACGCATGCGCAGTCACAAAAAAGGGCAGACATGCGCAGAAGTGACAATGGGCACCTCACTAACCCTCGTCAAAGTACACTACCCTGTCCCAATCATTACCCTAATCCGTACCCTAACCCTAACCCTGACCCTAACCCTGACCCAAACCCTGACCCTTACCCTAACCCTAACCCTGACCCTAACCCAAACACTAACCATGACCCTAACCCTAACCCTAACCCTAACCCTAACCCTAACCCTAACCCTAACCCTAACCCTGACCTTAACCCAAACACTAACCCTAACCCAAACCCCAAATGTGTTAAAATTGTTGTTTTGGAGGCCTAGCTTTATCTCGGAAAGGATAAGTCTAGGAGGGTAACCGATTGGATTTTCGTATTAAGTTTTTTCACGAACTTCTCAAAAATCAAAGTTTTGGAGGGATGGGGGGTCAGGTTATGGTTTTTGGTACTTTTCATAGTCGATCTTTTCAATATTTCAACATGATTCTATGCTTCGTTCGGCTTGATGTTAAAAAATCGGCCCCGTTAGGGGTAGTACTTTTTGACAATTAAGCCCCTGGTGAAGACCGCAAGTCTTTATCTTTTGTAGTTTGGGAGTTGGTGTTAATTTCGGGGTTAGGCTTTACTCTCGCACAAACGTTTCTTCAGTGAGGTCGGAAAGTGCGGTCGTACACTTCAGTGATACCAATGAGTTTTCATCCTTTAGATCGCCTTTCCATCTTTTAGGAACAGTTAACTTTATGAAAATATCTCTATTCAAATCCATTCTACATCTGTTTGAAGATTGAGGTCAAAGGCACTTTTCATACTCTGTACTTAGAAATATTGTTGGAAATTTCTGACGCATGCGCAGTCACAAAAAAGGGCAGACATGCGCAGAAGTGACAATGGGCACCTCACTAACCCTCGTCAAAGTACACTACCCTAACCTAAACGCTAACCCTAACCCTAACCCTAACCCTAACCCTTCTCACGCATGCGCAGTCACAGAAAAGGGCAGACATGCGCAGAAGTGAAAAAGGGCACCTCACAAATCTCGTCAAAGTATACTACCATGTCCCTGACCTTGACCCTTACTCAAAACCTAACCCTAACCCTGACCCAAACCCTAACCCAAACCCTTAATTAGGGTTAACCCTAACCCTAACCCTAACCCTAACCCTAACCCTAACCCTAACCCTAACCCAAACCCTAACCCTAACCCAAACCCTAACCCAAACCCTTAAATAGGGTTTAGGTTAGGGTTAGGGTTTAGGTTAGGGTTAGTGTTAGTGTTTGGGTTAGGGTTTGGGTTAGGGTTAGGGTTAGGGTTAGGGTTAGGGTTAGGGTTAACCCTAATTAGGGTTAGGGTTAGGGTTAGGGTTAGTGTTAGGGTTTGGGTTAGTGTTTAGGTTAGGGTTAGTGTTAGGGTTTGGGTTAGGGTTTGGGTTAGTGTTAAGGTTAGGGTTAGTGTTTGGGTTAGGGTTTGGGTTAGTGTTTAGGTTAGGGTTAGTGTTAGGGTTTGGGTTAGTGTTAAGGTTAGGGTTAGGGTTAGTGTTTGGGTTAGGGTTTGGGTCAAACACTTACCCTAACCCAAATCCCAAATGTGTTAAAATTGTTGATTTGGAGGCCTTACTTTATCTCGGAACGGGTAAGTGTAGAAGGATAACCTATTGCAGTTTCGTGTTAAGTTTTTCACGAACTTCTTAAAAGAAAGAGTTGTGTATGGATGGGGGTCCGGTTATGATGTTTGAAAAAAAAAAAAAAAAAAAATAATCTTTCAATTATCATGCAGTGAGGTCGGAGAGTGCGGCCGTACACTTCAGTGATACCAATACGTTTTCATCCTCTAGATCGCCTTTCCATCTTTTAGGAACAGTTAACTTTAAGAAGATATCTCTATTCAAATTCATTCTACATCTGTTTGAAGATTGAAGTCAAAGGCAATTTTCATACTCTGTACTTAGAAATATTTTTAAATAACCCAAACCCAAACACTAACACTAACACTAACCCTAACCTAAACGCTAACCCTAACCCTAACCCTAACCCTAACCCTTCTCACGCATGCGCAGTCACAGAAAAGGGCAGACATGCGCAGAAGTGAAAAAGGGCACCTCACAAATCTCGTCAAAGTATACTACCATGTCCCTGACCTTGACCCTTACTCAAAACCTAACCCTAACCCTGACCCAAACCCTAACCCAAACCCTTAATTAGGGTTAACCCTAACCCTAACCCTAACCCTAACCCTAACCCTAACCCAAACCCTAACCCTAACCCAAACCCTAACCCAAACCCTTAAATAGGGTTTAGGTTAGGGTTAGGGTTTAGGTTAGGGTTAGTGTTAGTGTTTGGGTTAGGGTTTGGGTTAGGGTTAGGGTTAGGGTTAGGGTTAGGGTTAGGGTTAACCCTAATTAGGGTTAGGGTTAGGGTTAGGGTTAGTGTTAGGGTTTGGGTTAGTGTTTAGGTTAGGGTTAGTGTTAGGGTTTGGGTTAGGGTTTGGGTTAGTGTTAAGGTTAGGGTTAGTGTTTGGGTTAGGGTTTGGGTTAGTGTTTAGGTTAGGGTTAGTGTTAGGGTTTGGGTTAGTGTTAAGGTTAGGGTTAGGGTTAGTGTTTGGGTTAGGGTTTGGGTCAAACACTTACCCTAACCCAAATCCCAAATGTGTTAAAATTGTTGATTTGGAGGCCTTACTTTATCTCGGAACGGGTAAGTGTAGAAGGATAACCTATTGCAGTTTCGTGTTAAGTTTTTCACGAACTTCTTAAAAGAAAGAGTTGTGTATGGATGGGGGTCCGGTTATGATGTTTGAAAAAAAAAAAAAAAAAAAATAATCTTTCAATTATCATGCAGTGAGGTCGGAGAGTGCGGCCGTACACTTCAGTGATACCAATACGTTTTCATCCTCTAGATCGCCTTTCCATCTTTTAGGAACAGTTAACTTTAAGAAGATATCTCTATTCAAATTCATTCTACATCTGTTTGAAGATTGAAGTCAAAGGCAATTTTCATACTCTGTACTTAGAAATATTTTTAAATAACCCAAACCCAAACACTAACACTAACACTAACCCTAACCTAAACGCTAACCCTAACCCTAACCCTAACCCTAACCCTTCTCACGCATGCGCAGTCACAGAAAAGGGCAGACATGCGCAGAAGTGAAAAAGGGCACCTCACAAATCTCGTCAAAGTATACTACCATGTCCCTGACCTTGACCCTTACTCAAAACCTAACCCTAACCCTGACCCAAACCCTAACCCAAACCCTTAATTAGGGTTAACCCTAACCCTAACCCTAACCCTAACCCTAACCCTAACCCTAACCCTAACCCAAACCCTAACCCTAACCCAAACCCTAACCCAAACCCTTAAATAGGGTTTAGGTTAGGGTTAGTGTTAGTGTTTGGGTTAGGGTTTGGGTTAGGGTTAGGGTTAGGGTTAGGGTTAGGGTTAGGGTTAACCCTAATTAGGGTTAGGGTTAGGGTTAGGGTTAGTGTTAGGGTTTGGGTTAGTGTTTAGGTTAGGGTTAGTGTTAGGGTTTGGGTTAGGGTTTGGGTTAGTGTTAAGGTTAGGGTTAGTGTTTGGGTTAGGGTTTGGGTTAGTGTTTAGGTTAGGGTTAGTGTTAGGGTTTGGGTTAGTGTTAAGGTTAGGGTTAGGGTTAGTGTTTGGGTTAGGGTTTGGGTCAAACACTTACCCTAACCCAAATCCCAAATGTGTTAAAATTGTTGATTTGGAGGCCTTACTTTATCTTGGAACGGGTAAGTGTAGAAGGATAACCTATTGCAGTTTCGTGTTAAGTTTTTCACGAACTTCTTAAAAGAAAGAGTTGTGTATGGATGGGGGTCCGGTTATGATGTTTGAAAAAAAAAAAAAAAAAAATAATCTTTCAATTATCATGCAGTGAGGTCGGAGAGTGCGGCCGTACACTTCAGTGATACCAATACGTTTTCATCCTCTAGATCGCCTTTCCATCTTTTAGGAACAGTTAACTTTAAGAAGATATCTCTATTCAAATTCATTCTACATCTGTTTGAAGATTGAAGTCAAAGGCAATTTTCATACTCTGTACTTAGAAATATTTTTAAATAACCCAAACCCAAACACTAACACTAACACTAACCCTAACCTAAACGCTAACCCTAACCCTAACCCTAACCCTAACCCTTCTCACGCATGCGCAGTCACAGAAAAGGGCAGACATGCGCAGAAGTGAAAAAGGGCACCTCACAAATCTCGTCAAAGTATACTACCCTAACCCTAACCCTAACCCTAACCCTAACCCTAACCCTAACCCTAACCCTAACCCTAACCCTAACCCTAACCCTAACCCTAACCCTAACCCTAACCTAACCCTAACCCTAACCCTAACCCTAACCCTAACCCTAACCCTAACCCTAACCCTAACCCTAACCCAACCCTAACCCAAACCCTTAATTAGGGTTAACCCAAACCCTAACCCTAACCCTAACCCTAACCCTTAATTAGGGTTAACCCAAACCCTTAAATAGGGTTAACCCTAACCCTAACCCTTAATTAGGGTAACCCTAACCCAAACCCTTAATTAGGGTTAACCCTAACCCAAACCCTTAATTAGGGTTAGGGTTAGGGTTAGGGTTAAGGTTAGGGTTAGTGTTAGTGTTTGGGTTAGGGTTTGGGTTAGTGTTTAGGTTAGGGTTAATGTTAGGGTAAGGGTTTGGGTTGGGTTTGGGTTAGGGTTAGGGTTAGGGTTAGTGTTAGTGTTTGGGTTAGGGTTTGGGTCAAACACTTACCCTAACCAAAATCCCAAATGTGTTAAAATTGTTGATTTGGAGGCCTTACTTTATCTCGGAACGGGTAAGTCTAGAAGGATAACCTATTGGAGTTTCGTATTAAGTTTTTCACGAACTTCTTAAAAGAAAGAGTTTTGTAGGGATGGGGGTCAGGTTATGATGTTTGATAAAAAAAAAAAAAAAAAAAAAAAAAATATATAACACAAACGTTTGTTCCGTGAGGTAGGAAAGTGCGGCCGTACACTTCAGTGATACCAATAAGTTTTCATCCTCTAGATCACCATATCATCTTTTAGGAACAGTTAATTTTAAGAAGATATCTCTATTCAAATCCATTCTACATCTGTTTGAAGATTGAAGTCAAAGGCACTTTTCATACTCTGTACTTAGAAATATTTTTAAATAACCCAAACCCAAACACTAACACTAACACTAACCCTAACCTAAACGCTAACCCTAACCCTAACCCTAACCCTAACCCTTCTCACGCATGCGCAGTCACAGAAAAGGGCAGACATGCGCAGAAGTGAAAAAGGGCACCTCACTAATCTCGCCAAAGTATACTACCATGTCCCTGACCTTGACCCTTACTCAAAACCTAACCCTAACCCTGACCCAAACCCTAACCCAAACCCTTAATTAGGGTTAACCCAAACCCTAACCCTAACCCTAACCCTAACCCTTAATTAGGGTTAACCCAAACCCTTAAATAGGGTTAACCCTAACCCTAACCCTTAATTAGGGTAACCCTAACCCAAACCCTTAATTAGGGTTAACCCTAACCCAAACCCTTAATTAGGGTTAGGGTTAGGGTTAGGGTTAAGGTTAGGGTTAGTGTTAGTGTTTGGGTTAGGGTTTGGGTTAGTGTTTAGGTTAGGGTTAATGTTAGGGTAAGGGTTTGGGTTGGGTTTGGGTTAGGGTTAGGGTTAGGGTTAGTGTTAGTGTTTGGGTTAGGGTTTGGGTCAAACACTTACCCTAACCAAAATCCCAAATGTGTTAAAATTGTTGATTTGGAGGCCTTACTTTATCTCGGAACGGGTAAGTCTAGAAGGATAACCTATTGGAGTTTCGTATTAAGTTTTTCACGAACTTCTTAAAAGAAAGAGTTTTGTAGGGATGGGGGTCAGGTTATGATGTTTGATAAAAAAAAAAAAAAAAAAAAAAAAAATATATAACACAAACGTTTGTTCCGTGAGGTAGGAAAGTGCGGCCGTACACTTCAGTGATACCAATAAGTTTTCATCCTCTAGATCACCATATCATCTTTTAGGAACAGTTAATTTTAAGAAGATATCTCTATTCAAATCCATTCTACATCTGTTTGAAGATTGAAGTCAAAGGCACTTTTCATACTCTGTACTTAGAAATATTTTTAAATAACCCAAACCCAAACACTAACACTAACACTAACCCTAACCTAAACGCTAACCCTAACCCTAACCCTAACCCTAACCCTTCTCACGCATGCGCAGTCACAGAAAAGGGCAGACATGCGCAGAAGTGAAAAAGGGCACCTCACTAATCTCGCCAAAGTATACTACCATGTCCCTGACCTTGACCCTTACTCAAAACCTAACCCTAACCCTGACCCAAACCCTAACCCAAACCCTTAATTAGGGTTAACCCAAACCCTAACCCTAACCCTAACCCTAACCCTTAATTAGGGTTAACCCAAACCCTTAAATAGGGTTAACCCTAACCCTAACCCTTAATTAGGGTAACCCTAACCCAAACCCTTAATTAGGGTTAACCCTAACCCAAACCCTTAATTAGGGTTAGGGTTAGGGTTAGGGTTAAGGTTAGGGTTAGTGTTAGTGTTTGGGTTAGGGTTTGGGTTAGTGTTTAGGTTAGGGTTAATGTTAGGGTAAGGGTTTGGGTTGGGTTTGGGTTAGGGTTAGGGTTAGGGTTAGTGTTAGTGTTTGGGTTAGGGTTTGGGTCAAACACTTACCCTAACCAAAATCCCAAATGTGTTAAAATTGTTGATTTGGAGGCCTTACTTTATCTCGGAACGGGTAAGTCTAGAAGGATAACCTATTGGAGTTTCGTATTAAGTTTTTCACGAACTTCTTAAAAGAAAGAGTTTTGTAGGGATGGGGGTCAGGTTATGATGTTTGATAAAAAAAAAAAAAAAAAAAAAAAATATATAACACAAACGTTTGTTCCGTGAGGTAGGAAAGTGCGGCCGTACACTTCAGTGATACCAATAAGTTTTCATCCTCTAGATCACCATATCATCTTTTAGGAACAGTTAATTTTAAGAAGATATCTCTATTCAAATCCATTCTACATCTGTTTGAAGATTGAAGTCAAAGGCACTTTTCATACTCTGTACTTAGAAATATTTTTAAATAACCCAAACCCAAACACTAACACTAACACTAACCCTAACCTAAACGCTAACCCTAACCCTAACCCTAACCCTAACCCTTCTCACGCATGCGCAGTCACAGAAAAGGGCAGACATGCGCAGAAGTGAAAAAGGGCACCTCACTAATCTCGCCAAAGTATACTACCATGTCCCTGACCTTGACCCTTACTCAAAACCTAACCCTAACCCTGACCCAAACCCTAACCCAAACCCTTAATTAGGGTTAACCCAAACCCTAACCCTAACCCTAACCCTAACCCTTAATTAGGGTTAACCCAAACCCTTAAATAGGGTTAACCCTAACCCTAACCCTTAATTAGGGTAACCCTAACCCAAACCCTTAATTAGGGTTAACCCTAACCCAAACCCTTAATTAGGGTTAGGGTTAGGGTTAAGGTTAGGGTTAGTGTTAGTGTTTGGGTTAGGGTTTGGGTTAGTGTTTAGGTTAGGGTTAATGTTAGGGTAAGGGTTTGGGTTGGGTTTGGGTTAGGGTTAGGGTTAGGGTTAGTGTTAGTGTTTGGGTTAGGGTTTGGGTCAAACACTTACCCTAACCAAAATCCCAAATGTGTTAAAATTGTTGATTTGGAGGCCTTACTTTATCTCGGAACGGGTAAGTCTAGAAGGATAACCTATTGGAGTTTCGTATTAAGTTTTTCACGAACTTCTTAAAAGAAAGAGTTTTGTAGGGATGGGGGTCAGGTTATGATGTTTGATAAAAAAAAAAAAAAAAAAAAAAAAAATATATAACACAAACGTTTGTTCCGTGAGGTAGGAAAGTGCGGCCGTACACTTCAGTGATACCAATAAGTTTTCATCCTCTAGATCACCATATCATCTTTTAGGAACAGTTAATTTTAAGAAGATATCTCTATTCAAATCCATTCTACATCTGTTTGAAGATTGAAGTCAAAGGCACTTTTCATACTCTGTACTTAGAAATATTTTTAAATAACCCAAACCCAAACACTAACACTAACACTAACCCTAACCTAAACGCTAACCCTAACCCTAACCCTAACCCTAACCCTTCTCACGCATGCGCAGTCACAGAAAAGGGCAGACATGCGCAGAAGTGAAAAAGGGCACCTCACTAATCTCGCCAAAGTATACTACCATGTCCCTGACCTTGACCCTTACTCAAAACCTAACCCTAACCCTGACCCAAACCCTAACCCAAACCCTTAATTAGGGTTAACCCAAACCCTAACCCTAACCCTAACCCTAACCCTTAATTAGGGTTAACCCAAACCCTTAAATAGGGTTAACTCTAACCCTAACCCTTAATTAGGGTAACCCTAACCCAAACCCTTAATTAGGGTTAACCCTAACCCAAACCCTTAATTAGGGTTAGGGTTAGGGTTAGGGTTAAGGTTAGGGTTAGTGTTAGTGTTTGGGTTAGGGTTTGGGTTAGTGTTTAGGTTAGGGTTAATGTTAGGGTAAGGGTTTGGGTTGGGTTTGGGTTAGGGTTAGGGTTAGGGTTAGTGTTAGTGTTTGGGTTAGGGTTTGGGTCAAACACTTACCCTAACCAAAATCCCAAATGTGTTAAAATTGTTGATTTGGAGGCCTTACTTTATCTCGGAACGGGTAAGTCTAGAAGGATAACCTATTGGAGTTTCGTATTAAGTTTTTCACGAACTTCTTAAAAGAAAGAGTTTTGTAGGGATGGGGGTCAGGTTATGATGTTTGATAAAAAAAAAAAAAAAAAAAAAAAAAATATATAACACAAACGTTTGTTCCGTGAGGTAGGAAAGTGCGGCCGTACACTTCAGTGATACCAATAAGTTTTCATCCTCTAGATCACCATATCATCTTTTAGGAACAGTTAATTTTAAGAAGATATCTCTATTCAAATCCATTCTACATCTGTTTGAAGATTGAAGTCAAAGGCACTTTTCATACTCTGTACTTAGAAATATTTTTAAATAACCCAAACCCAAACACTAACACTAACACTAACCCTAACCTAAACGCTAACCCTAACCCTAACCCTAACCCTAACCCTTCTCACGCATGCGCAGTCACAGAAAAGGGCAGACATGCGCAGAAGTGAAAAAGGGCACCTCACTAATCTCGCCAAAGTATACTACCATGTCCCTGACCTTGACCCTTACTCAAAACCTAACCCTAACCCTGACCCAAACCCTAACCCAAACCCTTAATTAGGGTTAACCCAAACCCTAACCCTAACCCTAACCCTAACCCTTAATTAGGGTTAACCCAAACCCTTAAATAGGGTTAACCCTAACCCTAACCCTTAATTAGGGTAACCCTAACCCAAACCCTTAATTAGGGTTAACCCTAACCCAAACCCTTAATTAGGGTTAGGGTTAGGGTTAGGGTTAAGGTTAGGGTTAGTGTTAGTGTTTGGGTTAGGGTTTGGGTTAGTGTTTAGGTTAGGGTTAATGTTAGGGTAAGGGTTTGGGTTGGGTTTGGGTTAGGGTTAGGGTTAGGGTTAGTGTTAGTGTTTGGGTTAGGGTTTGGGTCAAACACTTACCCTAACCAAAATCCCAAATGTGTTAAAATTGTTGATTTGGAGGCCTTACTTTATCTCGGAACGGGTAAGTCTAGAAGGATAACCTATTGGAGTTTCGTATTAAGTTTTTCACGAACTTCTTAAAAGAAAGAGTTTTGTAGGGATGGGGGTCAGGTTATGATGTTTGATAAAAAAAAAAAAAAAAAAAAAAAAAATATATAACACAAACGTTTGTTCCGTGAGGTAGGAAAGTGCGGCCGTACACTTCAGTGATACCAATAAGTTTTCATCCTCTAGATCACCATATCATCTTTTAGGAACAGTTAATTTTAAGAAGATATCTCTATTCAAATCCATTCTACATCTGTTTGAAGATTGAAGTCAAAGGCACTTTTCATACTCTGTACTTAGAAATATTTTTAAATAACCCAAACCCAAACACTAACACTAACACTAACCCTAACCTAAACGCTAACCCTAACCCTAACCCTAACCCTAACCCTTCTCACGCATGCGCAGTCACAGAAAAGGGCAGACATGCGCAGAAGTGAAAAAGGGCACCTCACTAATCTCGCCAAAGTATACTACCCTAACCCTAACCCTAACCCTAACCCTAACCCTAACCCTAACCCTAACCCTAACCCTAACCCTAACCCTAACCCTAACCCTAACCAGGGCACCTCACAAATCTCGTCAAAGTATACTACCATGTCCCTGACCTTGACCCTTACTCAAAACCTAACCCTAACCCTGACCCAAACCCTAACCCAAACCCTTAATTAGGGTTAACCCTAACCCTAACCCTAACCCTAACCCTAACCCAAACCCTAACCCTAACCCAAACCCTAACCCAAACCCTTAAATAGGGTTTAGGTTAGGGTTTAGGTTAGGGTTAGTGTTAGTGTTTGGGTTAGGGTTTGGGTTAGGGTTAGGGTTAGGGTTAGGGTTAGGGTTAACCCTAATTAGGGTTAGGGTTAGGGTTAGGGTTAGTGTTAGGGTTTGGGTTAGTGTTTAGGTTAGGGTTAGTGTTAGGGTTTGGGTTAGTGTTTAGGTTAGGGTTAGTGTTAGGGTTTGGGTTAGGGTTTGGGTTAGTGTTTAGGTTAGGGTTAGTGTTAGGGTTTGGGTTAGGGTTTGGGTTAGTGTTTAGGTTAGGGTTAGTGTTAGGGTTTGGGTTAGTGTTAAGGTTAGGGTTAGTGTTAGTGTTTGGGTTAGGGTTTGGGTTAGTGTTTAGGTTAGGGTTAGTGTTAGGGTTTGGGTTAGTGTTAAGGTTAGGGTTAGGGTTAGTGTTTGGGTTAGGGTTTGGGTCAAACACTTACCCTAACCCAAATCCCAAATGTGTTAAAATTGTTGATTTGGAGGCCTTACTTTATCTCGGAACGGGTAAGTGTAGAAGGATAACCTATTGCAGTTTCGTGTTAAGTTTTTCACGAACTTCTTAAAAGAAAGAGTTGTGTATGGATGGGGGTCCGGTTATGATGTTTGAAAAAAAAAAAAAAAAATAATCTTTCAATTATCATGCAGTGAGGTCGGAGAGTGCGGCCGTACACTTCAGTGATACCAATACGTTTTCATCCTCTAGATCGCCTTTCCATCTTTTAGGAACAGTTAACTTTAAGAAGATATCTCTATTCAAATTCATTCTACATCTGTTTGAAGATTGAAGTCGAAGGCAATTTTCATACTCTGTACTTAGAAATATTTTTAAATAACCCAAACCCAAACACTAACACTAACACTAACCCTAACCTAAACGCTAACCCTAACCCTAACCATAACCCTAACCCTAACCCTTCTCACGCATGCGCAGTCACAGAAAAGGGCAGACATGCGCAGAAGTGAAAAAGGGCACCTCACAAATCTCGTCAAAGTATACTACCATGTCCCTGACCTTGACCCTTACTCAAAACCTAACCCTAACCCTGACCCAAACCCTAACCCAAACCCTTAATTAGGGTTAACCCTAACCCTAACCCTAACCCTAACCCTAACCCTAACCCTAACCCTAACCCTAACCCTAACCCAAACCCTAACCCTAACCCAAACCCTAACCCAAACCCTTAAATAGGGTTTAGGTTAGGGTTTAGGTTAGGGTTAGTGTTAGTGTTTGGGTTAGGGTTTGGGTTAGGGTTAGGGTTAGGGTTAGGGTTAGGGTTAACCCTAATAAGGGTTAGGGTTAGGGTTAGGGTTAGTGTTAGGGTTTGGGTTAGTGTTTAGGTTAGGGTTAGTGTTAGGGTTTGGGTTAGTGTTTAGGTTAGGGTTAGTGTTAGGGTTTGGGTTAGGGTTTGGGTTAGTGTTTAGGTTAGGGTTAGTGTTAGGGTTTGGGTTAGTGTTAAGGTTAGGGTTAGTGTTAGTGTTTGGGTTAGGGTTTGGGTTAGTGTTTAGGTTAGGGTTAGTGTTAGGGTTTGGGTTAGTGTTAAGGTTAGGGTTAGGGTTAGTGTTTGGGTTAGGGTTTGGGTCAAACACTTACCCTAACCCAAATCCCAAATGTGTTAAAATTGTTGATTTGGAGGCCTTACTTTATCTCGGAACGGGTAAGTGTAGAAGGATAACCTATTGCAGTTTCGTGTTAAGTTTTTCACGAACTTCTTAAAAGAAAGAGTTGTGTATGGATGGGGGTCCGGTTATGATGTTTGAAAAAAAAAAAAAAAAATAATCTTTCAATTATCATGCAGTGAGGTCGGAGAGTGCGGCCGTACACTTCAGTGATACCAATACGTTTTCATCCTCTAGATCGCCTTTCCATCTTTTAGGAACAGTTAACTTTAAGAAGATATCTCTATTCAAATTCATTCTACATCTGTTTGAAGATTGAAGTCGAAGGCAATTTTCATACTCTGTACTTAGAAATATTTTTAAATAACCCAAACCCAAACACTAACACTAACACTAACCCTAACCTAAACGCTAACCCTAACCCTAACCCTAACCCTAACCCTAACCCTTCTCACGCATGCGCAGTCACAGAAAAGGGCAGACATGCGCAGAAGTGAAAAAGGGCACCTCACAAATCTCGTCAAAGTATACTACCCTAACCCTAATTATGAGAAAATATTTTTTTCAAACCCTCCGCGGTGACAAAGTGACATGGCCCGGGGGTTAGGATTTGCGGGTAAAGGATCGATCGCGTTTTGGTGGGTACAGACAGGGGCCCTGGGGGGCCAGATACCCCATGAACTTCATTTCTTTCGTATGTCGTGTTTTTAAGGGACAGAACGGCAACTTTGAAATCTAACCCTTTGCCTTTCCTAAAGAGGGTTAGGAAAAATTTTTACGGTCGATAGGGGTTAGCTAAATTACCCGTCCCATGCCACCAAAACGCCCTCTAACCCTCCGCCAAAAATGGGGGCTCTAAGTTCAAAACACGACTTTCCACATATTGGGGTCTACCTGGTATACCCAGGACAATATTCTCAAGATCTTTATATCGTGTTAAATACAGATATAGAGCTAGAATCTTTATATGTTATAATATACCTGTAAAATTTGGCAGGAAGTTGGGCAGGGACCCAACACAGCATCATGCAAAATTTGGTTCGACTCCTGTCTACCAATTTTTTTTCTTGAATTTTTTCTGTGTTAAAAAGCTAAGCCTAACCTACATTTTCTCAAAAACGAGTTGAAACCCTATTGACTGAGATTTTTTTTGTATTTGTCCTACACTTTGCATTTTTTGTATAAGTTGTGCCCATTAACGTACTCTAGCGAACTGTTACTGTTTCATTGACCAATTTAGTTGCTGTTTTGAGAACTGGGGTCATTTTCTAGGTCTATAATACCTTAAAAAGCGACAAAATGCAAGTTTTGGGCTTATAAGGGGTTGTGTGTACTCCTATAATTTTTTAATTAACTCCTGCACATATATATGGAGTTAAAGATCAACATCTTAGAATTCCAAAACAGGTCTTGGATTCTCAAAAGCATGACATATAGTGATGTAACGAGCGATTGAAGGTGACTACCATTTTTGTGTCCTTCAGTTTTTCTCCAAATTTAACTAATCAACTGATCAAAGTGATCGATTTACTTTTGTGCTTATATGTCAGTCTTTGTTCCAAAATGTTTTATAGTCCGACAAAGAGCTATATTATAGCTATCCAAAACAGGCTTTAGATCATTTATAACCTCTTGCATATTGTTACAAAGTTCGATTTTATATACCGACCCTAGGGGGAAAAACCCTACAATTAGATACAAGTTAGGGGTTCATTAGGGGTTTATTTTTCTTCTTCGTCCTTTTGCATAGCGATTGTAGATATATTTAAAATTAAATTTTTGGCAAATAGGAATCCAAAACAGTTTTTGGATCAACAATACCTGTAATTTTAGCCGAATAACGAGTAACCGAAATTAGTTAGCATGAGAGCATACGCAGGTTACCAATTACCGCTAATCTATCATTATTTTTCCTATCAAAATTCAGAACAAATTTGATACCTACATATACAAGTAAAAATTTACATACATACATCTATATACACTAAAAGCTACATACATACATAAATACTTACTTACTTACTTACCTACCTACTTACTGACTTGCTTACTTGCTTACTTGCTAACCTGTCTGCCTGCCTGCCTGACTGCCAGCATGTCTGCATGCCTGCCTCTCTGCCTACCTGCATGCCGGTTTTCCATCTAACTTACTTGCCTACCTACTTACATCTTTTTTAGTTACTTACTAACTTACTTACTTATTTGCCTTTACTTCATCAAAAATACATACATACGCACAAATTTCACTCTCATTTGTTAAGATATCTTCAAAATTACAAAAGTTACATCGTTTCGAAAATTGTAATTTATGTATCATTCTTTAAGCTTTTGTCAGTCTTATTAAGCCGAAATTTGCGTAAGTTCATTTGTTTGAGTTTATAAACAAAAAAGAAAGACAATACAAAGCAGACGAAAATAAGTTATGTATAGAAATATTATAGCCATTGTACGATATATGGTACCGTAAATTGGTTACATCGGAAAAAGGAATGTCTATAAACTTTGTACTCAAATGTCTCGTGCAGCAACTTTCCACTGTAAAATGTAGCAAATTACCGCAATTTGTAGCCAATTACCGCACAAATGTAGTAAATCACCGCACAAATGTAGCCAATTACCGCAAAAAAACGGGTAAACGGCTACATTCTTGCGGTAATTTGTAACTTTTATGCGGTGAATGGCTACTTCTGTGCGGTAATGAATGACTTTTTGACGGTAAATGAACGACAAAGTTACCATTTGCCACCAAAATGTAGCCATTTAGCGAAAAAAGTAATTATTTACCGCAAAATGTAGCCATTTGCCGCAAAATGTAGCCATTTACCACCAAAATGTAGCCATTAAGCGCAAAAAAGTAACAAATTACCGCAAGAATGTAGCCATTTCCCGCAAGAAAGTAACCATGTACCGCATTGAAGTAGTCATTTACCGCAAGAAAGTAACCATGTACCGCAAGTATGTAGCAGTTTACCACAAAAATGTTGCCGTTTACCGCCAAAAAGAGAGCGGTATATGGGTACTTAATTGCGGTAATTGGTTACTTTGTCGCTACTTTACCGCCAAAAAGTCATTGATTACCGCAATAAATGTAGCTGTTTACCGCAAAGAAGTAGCCATTCACCGTAAAATGTTTTTTTTGTTATCACTAAAACTTGTAATGTATCTGCTAATTTGATGTACTTGACTTCTTATATGTTTGTGATTCTTGTTAAGTGATGGAAAGTGTTCAATATCCTCAGTGATTTCCTTGTCTTTATGATTTTGATTAGAGATGCCACTGAGTTTTGTACAACGCATAGTTTTGACTGTACTGCATTTTCTTTCTTTAGGGAAGAATTGATCTTTTGCTGACAGTATTCAACCAACAACACACAAACCAACACAGACATATGGACACATACAATCAAACATACACCCAAAATTTGGTGGGGTGGTCTGTATCATTCCATGTATGCAGTAAGGTGATGGGCTGTGTAGTGGTATAAATTGCTCTTTTATTGTCAGAATTCACACAACAAACCAACACATACACCCACACATCAGCACACATACACGCAGACTTACACCCACCATTTAGTGGGTGTTCTATATCAGTGCGTGTGTGCAGTAAGGTGATATGCATAGTAGTGGCATGAATTGCTGTTTTTTTCTGTCAGCATTCACTAAACAACAAACCAACAAATTAACACAAACACTCACACATGAGCACACATACACATAGACATACACACACACACACACCAGCACACATACACGCAGACCCTAACCTGTTTTTTCTGTCAGCATTCACTAAACAACAAACCAACAAATTAACACAAACACTCACACATGAGCACATCGTCCTGAATATGCATGAAATATTTGCCACTGGACGTTAAGCAACCAACCAACAATCAATCAATCACACATGAGCACACATACACATAGACATACACACACAAACACACACACACCAGCACACATACACGCAGACATACACCCACAATTAAGTGAGGTGGTCTATATCATTGCATGTGTGTGGTAAGGGTACGGGCTGTGTACTTTGTCTGTGTATGCTTGTTTTGTGCTACTGTTCTTCCGGCTGTCTGTAATGGAGTGGCTAAGTGCTTTTATTTTTTATAATTATCACAATAATAAATGCACAATAGTAATAAACAAAGACATAGGTCTGTCCGTCAGACAATATTTTAATCTCCGTATTATCAGTCAGTTAATCAATGTTAGAATGTAGCCATCTACCGCAAATATGTAGTTATTTACCGCAAATATGTAGTCATGTACCGCTACCTATTGTTTGCGACAAAAAAACGGTAAATGGCTACACATTTGCGGTACTTGACTACATTTTTGTGGTAATGGCTACATGTCGACACTACCGCAGAAATGTAGTCATTTTACCGCAAATATGTTGCCTTTTACCGCTTTTCACGATTTGCGGTAAATCACTACATGTTTGCGGTAAATGACTACATTTCTGCGGTAGTGTAGGTACGTAGAAAATTACCGCAAACTTGTAGTCATTTACCGCAAACATGTTGCCAAATACCGCAAAAGTGTTGCCACCCTCCGCTTGCGGTAAACCACTACATGTTTGCAGTACATGACTACATTTCGGCGGTAGTGTGGGTACGTAAAAAATTACCGCACACTTGTAGTCATTTACCGCAAACATGTAGTCATTTACCGTAAATCGTGAAAAGCGGTAAAATGCAACATATTTGCGGTACATGACTACATTTCGGCGGTAGTGTGTGGACGTAGCCACTACCGCAACTTTGTAGTAATTTACCGTTGATAAGTAGCCAATTACCGTTGCGCTGCAAAAGGTATAAAACAGCCTTTCCTAAAGAGGGTTAGGAAAAATTTTTACGGTCGATAGGGGTTAGCTAAATTACCCGTCCCATGCCACCTAAACGCCCTCTAACCCTCCGCCAAAAAATGGGGGCTCTAAGTACAAAACACGACTTTCCACATATTGGGGTCTACCTGGTATACCCAGGACAATATTCTCAAGATCTTTATATCGTGTTATATACAGATATAGAGCTAAAATCTTTATATGTTATAATACACCTGTAAAATTTGGCAGGAAGTTGGGCAGGGACCCAACAAAGCATCATGCAAAATTTGGTTCGATTCCTATCTACCAATTTTTTTTCTTGGATTTTTTCTGTGTTAAAAAGCTAAGCCTAACCTACATTTTCTCAAAAACGAGTTGAAACCCTATTGACTGAGATTTTTTTTGTATTTGTCCTACCCTTCGCATTTTTTGTATAAGTTGTGCCCATTAACGTACTCTAGGGTTAGGGTTAGTGTTTTATTAACCAATCTAGTTGTTTTGTTGAGTACTGGGGTCATTTTCTAGGTCTTAAATACCTTAAAAAGCGACAAAATGCAAGTTTTGGGCTTATAAGGGGTTGTGTGTACTCCTATAATTTTTTAATTAACTCCTGCACATATATATGGAGTTAAAGATCAACATCTTAGAATTCCATAACAGGTCTTGGATTCGCAAAAGCACGACATATAGTGAAATAACGAGCGATTGAAGGTGACTACCATTTTTGTGTCCTTCAGTTTTTCTCCAAATTTAACTAATCAACTGATCAAAGTGATCGATTTACTTTTGTGCTTATATGTCTGTCTTTGGTCCAAAATGTGTTATAGTCCGAGAAAGAGCTATATTTTAGCTATCCAAAACAGGCTTTAGATCATTTATAACCTCTTGCATATTGTTACAAAGATCGATTTCATATACCGACCCTAGGGGGCAAAAACCTACAATTAGATACAAGTTAGGGGTTCATTAGGGGTTTATTTTTCTTCTTCGTCCTTTTGCATAGCGCTTGTAGATATATTTGAGATTAAATTTTGGGCAAGTAGGAATCCAAAACAGTTTTTGGATCAACAATACCTGTAATTTTAGCCGAATAACGAGTAACAGAAATTAGTTAGCATGAGAGCATACTCTAGTCACCAATTACCGCTGACTTGTACAAATAGCATTATATACCTTTATACTACCAAAATTCATCACTTTAACGCTGATATTAGAAGAGAGTAGATGTGTAAAGGTAGGTCCTCTATTTTAATCAGAACTTCTTTATTTTTCGGTCGATTTTAAAAATTGCAGGTGGAAAATGTGCAGAAGTTATCAATCTTATTTTCTAGTAACTGAAATTGAAGGACAAAAAATTTTCTAACTCAATTTTTATCAAAAATTAGATTTTAAGATTTCAAAAATATGTGAAATGACGCTTATGAATCCACGGCTTTTATTGGATAACACTGTCCATTGCAAGGATAGGTCGAAAACTGATAAATTGTGGGGAACGTCTCAAAGATAGTTTGTCAGTTTTGATAATCTTTTATGTGATTATTTTAGATAAATAGACAAGAAAAGACAGAAAGAAGAAGACAGTGGTAAGTTTTTTAAAACAATATTTAAAAGAAAGGTTAGGGAATATGGGTTAGGAAATTAAATATGGGTTTAATTCGTAAATATTTGGCGTTTGTATTCTGTTGTTAGCTTTCTGAGTTTTAACCCAAATCTACTTGATTTTTATTTCCTTTCTTGTATGCAAAATTTGCACCTGTTTGATTTTTTTTTTTTTTTTTCATTTTTTTCAGAGACTGATATTGCTCATTGGTTTATTTAATTTTTACCTTTATATGAGTTTATCTATTTATGTTTTATTTATGGATCTTCCATTTGGATTATTTTGTTTTCAATCTCAACTACATTTTATCTCAGCTTCAACTTTTTGTCAAGACGAGGATTTAGATTTCGAGGATTTTTTGGCCCATGGATGTAACTACATAGCTATTTTTGACGTAGACGATTACTTTAATTTACTTATATTTTGTCAAGAAGCGCAGTTTTGTTTTGTAGCTTACAAAATTTAATCAGATTCGTACCTTTTTGCTGTAATGGCAGCCGCAGCCTTTGTTTTTCCTTTTGCCGTTTTTTCTTTCGAATCTGAACAAGAATTTTTTACAAGCTACGGTTTTTGTTTACATCACGATATTGAGGCAGAACATACTCAGTTTCTCGGTTTGAGATACTTATTTGTTTTTTCAGTTGACGGTTTTCTAAGTTTAAATGCATTTTTAGTTGAGAAAAATTACGATTTTACTCTTTTTTCTCTTCAAAACTTTCCACTTTGATTATTTTCATTTTTGAGTTTTCATTTTTGTTTAGTTAAATATATGTAGTTTTATTTAGTTTATTTTCTTGAGTTCATGAGCAAAAAAAGGTGAAGCGAAGATAGAGACAAAAAAAACCGTATGTAAAATTGTTGTAACCATTAGGCTATTAACGGTTTCGTGATTTTTCACTTTGGAACAGTAAATGACAATAAAGTATATCTCGTGTAGCCATAAAGTGATATAAAGTATGAAAAATGTATCCAATTACCGCTAAAATGTAGTCATTTACCGCGAAACAGTAGCCATACACCGCAAGAATGTAGTCGTTTACCGCACGAATGTAGTTGTTTACCGCAAGAATGTAGTCGTTTACCGCAAAAATGTAGCCGTACACCGCAAAGATGTAGCCATACACCGCAAGGATGTAGCCATTTACCACCTAAAAAGTAATAAATTTGACCCACCAAGTTACCATAATACTGCAAAAAGTAATGTGTTACCGCAACATTGTAGCCATTTAGCGCCAAAAAAGTCATACTTTACCGCAAATGTGTAACTGTATACCGCAAACATGTAGCGTTTTACCGCACGGAAGTTGTCAAGTACCGCACAAATGTAGCAGTTTACCGCACGGTAGTTGTAAAGTACCGCAAAAATGTAGGCGTTCACCGTCAAAAAGTTGCGGGATATGGATACTTGATTGCGGTATTTGACGACCAAGTTAGCAAATACCGCAAACATGTAGCCATTTACCACAAAAATGTAGCCAACCAGGGCAAAAAAGTAACCAATTACCGCAATAATATAGCCATTTACCGCACTGAAGTAGTCATTTATAGCAATAAAGTAGCCAAATACCTATGTGGGAAGTGAATACTTAACGGTAGTTTAGTACTTTTTAGCGGTTAATGACTCCTTTTTTGCAGTAAATGCAACAACTGTTTTCTTTTGTTTTCAGAAAACTTAAAGATTTCTGCCAATTTGATGCAATTGCCTTCATTCATTTTTTTCTCACTTTTTTGGGGATTTTTTTATATAAACAATGGACAGTGTTCAACATCCTTATGGATTTCTTTGCTTTTTTTATAATTTTGATTTTAGAGATGCTATTGAGTTTTGTACAGAGAATAATATTGACTGCACTGATTTTTCATTCCATGGGTGTGAATATATTGCTGTTTTTTCTGTCCATGATTTTTTTGCTCTGGTTCAATTCTGTGAAAACGAAGCCCTTGATTTTGTAAAGTTTGTTTATCTGTAAATTGATAAAAATAGTTGTTCCACTTTTTATTTGGTTAAAAGTTTTTTTTTCATCTTATATAATTCAAATTGGCAGAAATAAGAATACGTAAAGACAAGCTAAAGGTATGTATATTTAACATACAAATCCATTGTGTTTGTTCGCCACTGGACGTCCGTTCGTCTGTATTTAAGTACTTTAGTGTTTGGTCTGTCTGTCTGTCACACACATACATCATCCGTAGTATTTTTTTCGCTACTGAACGTCCGTTCGTCTGCATTTAAGTACTTTAGTGTTTGATCTGTCTGTCTGTCATACACATACTTCATCCGTTGTGATTTGTCGCTGCTGAACGTCCGTTCGTCTGCATTTAAGTACCTCAGTGTTTGGTCTGTCTGTCTGTCTCACAGATACATCATCCGTTGTGTTTGTCCGCTACTGGACGTCCGTTCGTCTGTATTTGAGTACCTGAGTGTTTAGTCTGTCTGTCACACACATACAATATCCGTTGTGTTTGTTCGCTACTGGACGTCCGTTCGTCTGTATTTGAGTATCTTAGTGTTCAGTCTGTCTGTCTGTCACACAAATACATCATCCGTTGTGTTTGTTTGCTACTGGACGTCCGTTCGTCTGTATTTAAGTACCTTAGTGTTTGGTCTGTCTTTCCTGTCACACAAATACATCAGTTTATATCTAATCTCCAAATTGTAAGTCTTTGAATCCGGAACTTTCACATTGTAGCCTTTAACCGCGAATATGTAGTAATTTACCGCCAATATGTTGCCAGTTACCGCTGGTAACAATTTTGCGGTATTAAACGGTAATTTACTACATGTTTGCGGTACATGACTACATTTTTGCGGTATAGTCGGTGTGTAGCCGTTTTCCGCCATTTTGTAGTAAATCACCGTTGAAAAGTAGCAATACACCGCTGTTAATAAGCCAATAAAAATGTAACCACTTAGTCATTTGATTAACAACAAACCAAACATATTTAATATTTTTTTCTTTTTCAGACAAAGAATCACCCCACCAATTTTTTTTTTTCTTTCTAGTGTGTTTTTCTTTTGTTTTTAAGTGTCATGAATTCTTTTCCTCTAGTTTTTTTTAATTTTGTAAATTTTGAAGACTACATTTCGGCCTTTGATTTTTGTACTGTCAAAAATTATAAATTAAGTTCTGTTTCTGGTAAAAATCATCTCTTACTTTATTCTATTGAAACCTTTTTTTCTTTAAAAAATTTCCTTGTATCAAATAACAAACATTTTACCTATCATTTTCTCAACAACTACCAGAACCAGTCTTTGGTGGGGTGGTGAATTCTTTGAAATGGTTAATGTGAGTATAAATCTAGAAATCTATAGGGGGTTGAGGAAATGTACACGTGACAACAGTACACACTAAAAACACATTAATACTAACTTGACTTTCATTCTACGAATGAGAAACAGTCAACTTATTGTTTTAATAGGCAATGAAGGCAAACGGTGCATTTCATTTGCACACTTTACTGTTTCATAAGCGGTTTTTTTTCTTCTAAATTACAGAAGCAAACTGTTTAAGCTCAACTGGCCATAGGCCGTATAATTTGATGACGACTGCGTCATCGTCAACCTTCCAGTCTGAGAAATAGACATGGTATAGCTGACTATGCGGTATGGGCTTTGTTCATTGTTGAAGGCCGTACGGTGACCTACAGTTGTTAATGTCTGTGTCACTTTGATCCTTTGTAGATAGTTGTCTCTTTGGCAATCATACCACATCTTTTTTTTTATATTTAACCACATCAGAGGGACATTATCCCTTTCAGACATAGACATTTTTCACCACCATCAGACACAGATACCACAACTATGTAGTATATTACCGTTAAGATGTTACAAAGTACCGCTGAAAAGTAGCCAATTACCGTTGAATAGTTATCAATAATTTGCTAAAAAGTAGCCAATCACCAACGGTAATTTGTTACATTTAACGTTAATCGACAACTTTTCAACGGTAATTGGATACTTTACAGCGGTAAGGTGCAACTTTTTTAACGGTAATTGGTTACTTTACAGCGGTAAGTTGCAACTTTTCAACGGTAATTGGATACTTTACAGCGGTAAATTGCAACTTTTGTAACGGTAATTGGTTACTTTACAGCGGTAAGTTACAACTTTTTTAACGGTAATTGAATACTTTACAGCGGTAAGTTGCAACTTTTCAACGGTAATTGGATACTTTACAGCGGTAAATTGCAACTTTTTTTAACGGTAATTGGTTACTTTACAGCGGTAAGTTGCAACTTTTCAACGGTAATTGGATACTTTACAGCGGTAAATTGCAACTTTTTAACGGTAATTGGCTACGTTTGAGCGGTTTATGACTACATCTGAGCGTTAATGTCGGTATGTAGCCGTTTATGTAGCCGTTTACCACAATTATGTAGTATATTACCGTTAAAATGTTACAAAATACCGCTGTAAAGTAGCCAATCACCGCTGAATAGTTTTCAGTTATGGCTTAAAAGTAGCCAATCACCATTGGTAATTTGTTACATTAGGCGTTAATTGACAATTTTCAACGGTAATTGGCTACTTTGTAGCGGTATTTTGGGTACCTATTACAGTTATTGGCAACAATTAAGTGACATTTAGATACTTTAAAACTATAAAAAGATGACAAATTAAGCGAGTATTGATAATGTTTTTTTCTCCTTCAGATGTCAGACGACATGTATTCAGATGAGGACATTCCCCCTACTCCGGGGCCTTCAAACAAGAAACTACTGAATGTATGTCTATTCAGAAAGAGGAAGGTTGTAACAGAAATATGTATAGAGAGTGACTCTGAAGACTCTTGTGTTCCTACAAAAAGATCCAAAACTGTTGTAAATGAAGTTGACACACCCAAAACAATGTCACAAAGGAGAAGAAAAAAAACAGACAACACTATTCACACACATAATCAAGTTAAGAAACCGCACACTAGATCACAAGGAAGTACAAAAACTAATAGTGAGGCTGACAACTCTGGTGTTCCTGTGAAAAAAGTAAAATTAGCTACAATCCCTAAAACCAGGTCACAGAGAAAGACACAAACAGAAAGTCACACTGACGACTTGGATGATGAGAAAATATCTCAAACAGTACAGAATCAAGACAAAAGCCCCAAAATGAAGGCACGAAGAAAAAGACAAATAGAAATCTCTAAAGAAAGTGAATCTGAAGACGGTAATGTTCCAAAGAAAATTTCCAAAACTGTTATACATGAAGTGGACAAACCCAAAACAATGTCACGAAGCAGAAGAAACAAAGCAGACAACACCATTCACACAGATAAAAAGAGACCTAGAAAGGCAGTGCGTTGTGAAATTTGCAAAGTTCCGCAACAAAACATTTGGAGGCACATGAAAAGATCACATGGGACAGAAATAGAGAAAAATTGGAAAAAAGGACAAGATAAAGTGGTTTCCAGTAAAGGCTATATAACATATGTATGCCCAGCACTTAGAATTATAAAAGGATGTCCGCCAGTAAAATGTAGAAAACAAGTAGAAAGATTGAGGGATCATTTAGTAAGAACACATAAAATACAAAATGGATCAAAACAACTCTTAAAACTCATGAATAGAGCTGAACCAGTAAGAAAACAAAACACGCATGAAACAGTCAGGGTCGAAGTACAAACCATTATTGTCCTTAACTCTGATGACGAGGACAATGATGTGAAAATTAAACCAGAAAGAGAAGAGAAAAAGTTGAAAATAGAGAGTATTGTCCTTAACTCTGATGACGATGACAATGATGTGAAAATTAAACCAGAAAGAGAAGAAAAAATGTTGAAAATAGAGAGTTGTATTTGCGTTTCTGAATCTGATTCTGAATCGCATGTTGTATATACAGCAACAGAAATTGACGGAAGTGATGATATTATGTTTGCGCCAACTCAAAAAGTAGAAGTGAAAGAAGACGCACCATCAAAAATGAAAGAAGAAGCACAATCAGAAATGAAAGAAGACGAACCATCAGAAGTAATAGTTTTTTACCAGGACAAAAGAATTAAAGATTTTGTAGACCATCTGCAAACAGAGGGTATAGAGAGAAGAAACGCAATGCAGATGGGGGCAGAGGCCTTCAATGTTTGGAAAAGTATAGATCGAACGAGGAATGTAAGTTCCATCATGAATAAAGACAATCTAACAAAATGGACTGAAAAAGCAATAGACATTCAGAAATCACCAACCATGATCTCCAAATTTCTACAGTCAGTATCCAAACTTGTCTTGTTTTTTATGGAGAAGACATTTTTCAGCAAAACAGAAGTTTCTAACGCAGAGATAGTGCTAAAACATATTAATTGGACCAATAAAATGCTAAATGCTGGCCAAAACACAGATAATACGAGAATGCAAGAAACGGATGATACGAGAATGCAAGAAACAGATGATACGAGAATGCAAGAAACAGATGATACGACAATGCAAGAAACAGATGATATGAGAATGCAAGAAACAGATGATACGAGAATGCAAGAAACAGATGATACGAGAATGCAAGAAACAGATGACACAAGTATGCAAGAGACAAATAATGAGTCTAACCTCAGTTCAAATGATAATTCAGATGATGAACATTTACATACCCTAACCATAGAACAAGAGTTCTATGTTTGGTTGCAAGGGGTTCCCTATGTATCAGCACTTGCTACAGCCAAACAACATATGCACCAAGGATTCAAAATATGGTCATACATCACACCAAACAGAAACATTCATAAGCTGCTTAATCTTCAAAGTATATCCGCATGGGTAAACATAGCACGGGACAATTTAGAGGCATCTAGTATAAACTCCTATTTGGGATCCTTGGTTAGGCTGACGACTTTCTTAAAATACACCGATAGGATGACAGTGGAAGAGCAAAGAATGGAAGGTAGATTACAAGAACACGTTAGAATGATAAGAATGTCACTCAAGAAGATGATTAAAATTAGAAGAACCGTTATTGAGACAGAAGAAGTCCGTGAGTAGAATATTTTGTTATTCAAACAAACATAAGAGCATGTATGATTTAGTAGGAAAATTGATTAATCTAGATATAATATAGACAAGACATATTTAAATTGCGTCAGTCATATTTAAAAATATTAAATTTCATCGTCATACATCACAGATTCATATATAGAAAATTAGAAAAGCGAAAGAACATGTTGATGTAAGCATTGAACAATTAGAAAATAATAGAAATTATTTGATTGGCTCAAAATGAATTGAACAATATCAAAGGAGCAATCAAAATTAAACACCTAAGAACATTAAATCAGCAACCACCTAAATGATAATAAAATAGCAGACGAAACAATAAATAATTAACATGCTAAACACGGGTGACATACAAGAAAAAAAAATGGAAAATTACATGTCATTGATTAGATTATTTTGTGCAAATAAGCATCTCTATATGATTGCTTGTGTTTTTCCTTTAATGATTGACAATATTTATTTATTTCAGAAACAATGATCGTACCAGATGATATAGCTGCATTCCTATCTTCAGCACCTTCTAACCGTTGCCGGGAATTGGCTCTTAAACCTCCAATGAAAATTGTGGCAGCCAATTTTTATGATGTCAGGGATTATCTCATCATGAGAATACTACAGACAAATGCACAAAGACCAATGGCAGTACGAGGAATGACCCATCGAAGCATTAGTATGGCAAAAATGACTGCAGATGGTGGTGCTTTAGTAACAGTAAGTGGATAGAAAAATTAAACAAGGCTTTTGAAATGATAAAAGGCAACACAAGTCATAATTCCGATGGGTAAGGGTTATATCCAAAATCAAGAATTTGTTGGGGGCATACACCAAAGACTAATATGCATCGATTCATCCATCCACCTATGCGTCCATTCATACATGTGTGCAAAGATACACACACATGTACATACACACATAAATAAATACATGCATACATACATACATACTTATTTACTTACTTACTTTCTCACCTACTGACTTATTCACTTACTTACTTACTTTTGCTTACATTTTTGCCTACTTTCCTGCTTACTTACATACTTACCTACTTACTGACTGACTTACTGACTTACTGACTTACTGACTGTCTTACTGACTGACTGACTGACTGACTGACTGACTGACTTACTGACTTACTGACTTACTGATTTACTGACTTACTTTCTCACCTACTGACTTATTAACTTATTTACTTACTTTTGCTTACATTTTTGCCTACTTTCCTGCTTACTTACATACTTATCTACTTACTGACTGACTTACTGACTTTCTGACTGACTGACTGACTGACTGACTGACTGACTGACTGACTTACTGACTTACTTACTGACTTACTGACTGCCTGACTGACTGATTGACTGACTGACTTACTGACTTACTGACTGACTGACTGACTGACTGACTGACTGACTGACTGACTGACTGACTTACTTGCTGACTTACTGACTTACTGACTTACTTTCTCACCTACTGACTTATTCACTTACTTACTTTTGCTTACATTTTTGCCTACTTTCCTGCTTACTTTCCTACTTACCTACTTACTTACTTACTGACTGACTGACTGACTGACTGACTGACTTACTTTCTCACCTACTGACTTATTCACTTACTTACTTACTTTTGCTTACATTTTTGCCTACTTTCCTGCTTACTTACATACTTACCTACTTACTTACTGACTTACTGACTTACTGACTGACTGACTTACTGACTTACTGACTTACTGACTTACTGACTTACTGACTTACTGACTGACTGACTGACTGACTTACTTACTGACTTACTGACTTACTGACTTACTGACTGACTTACTTACTTACTTTCTTACACTCTTACCTACTTATTTTCATACTTACTTACATACTTACTTACATTCATACTTACTTATATACTTACTTAAATACTTACTTACATACTTACTTACATACTTACTTAAATACTTACTTACATACTTACTTTCATACTTACTTACTGACTTCTTAATTCTTACTTACTTACTGACTTCTTAATTCTTACTTACTTACTTTATTTTACTTCCTTACTTACTTACATACTTACGTTTACTTAATACTTATTTACCTTTACTTACATACTTAATAACTTACTTACCTACTTACTTTTATTAAATTCTTACTTGCTTACTTACATACTAACTTACCTTCTTACTTACTTACTTACTTACTTACTTTTACTTAATACTTATTTACTAATTTGCTTACTTACTTACTTACTTTCTTTCTTACTTACCTACTAGCTCACTTACTTTTTTACTTTCTTACTTACTTACTGACTTAATTACTCAATTACTTTAATACTTAATTACTTAATTACTTTATAACTTAATTACTTCATTAGTTAATTACTTACTTACTTTTAATAACTTACTTATACTTAATTACTTTTATTAATTTAGGTCGCCACCCACAAAACTGCAGAAACGGGTCCGGTTATATTCAGTTTAAATCGAGAAGTTTACACCATGTTGAAAAACTTTATATCAATGATGAAAAGAATTCCAAACTTTCATCAACAGGACACTGAAAGTATATTCATATCGTTCCCCAAGCAAGATGGCAGTGCTGTGGCTATGACAAGTAGTCATATGAATAAGGCAATTCAACGCCTGTGGAATGAAGGTCCATCTCAAAAGGCCATATCTGCTACAAGACTCCGGAAGGCCACATCAACGCATGTTCGCGCTGCGGTGCCCGGATCAAGAGAAGTGCTAGCCAGGCATATGACACATGCTGCCGCAACAGCTGATCGTTATTATGCTTTATACAATAGGGAACAGCTAGCAATGCCAGTTTCGACATTAATAAGTTCAGTAATGGAACATGCAGGCTCAAACACTATCCAGCACTCCCTCCAATGGCCGAAAGAAGGTTTACAAACGCATGAACCGAAAGATCCAATTGAATGTCGTGACAATCAGATAAGTAACATAGATGATGATGATGGCAGTGACACCACAATAGACTACGAACTTGAAAGCTATGTTCTGCCACAATCACCACTTAATGACTTGAATCTTATTTTGTCTGAGGATGAGGAAGTTCCAGAACCAATCATTAAGAAACACAAACGTAGATCGTTTACGGAACGCGAGTCCGACATTCTTATCGACATATGCAAAACAAATCTGGAAAAGGGGAAAATTGTGAAAAGCGAAATAAGAGACACGGTGGAAAAGGACCCTAGAGGACAAAAAATAATTACAAACTTGAAAGAAAGGCTTGTGGACACCGACATATGGAAAATAATCGTCGACCGCATTCACGCTGAAAGAAGAAGAAGACTGAGAGTTACCAAAACATAAATTGTATTTTGCTTAAATGTCATTCTATTAAACTAAGATGAACTTCATTAGAGACTCTTTGATTATTGTGTTATACACTGTATTTCATGGGCAATATTTTTAGTTTATTTGTATCCTGTTTTGTTTACCAAGAAAAGGATTTCTATGCTTATGTGTAAGATTGTTTGAAACCAGATGTAACAAACAAAACTTAAGTCTCTGTTTGTTACATCTGGTTTCAAACAATCTTACACATAAGCATATTTATAGTATTTGTCATTCTATTAAACTAAGATGAACTTCATTAGAGACTCTTTGATTATTATGTTATACACTGTATTTCATGGGCAATATTTTTAGTTTATTTGTATCCTGTTTTGTTTACCAAGAAAAGGATTTCTATGCTTATGTGTAAGATTGTTTGAAACCAGATGTAACAAACAAAACTTAAGTCTCTGTTTGTTACATCTGGTTTCAAACAATCTTACACATAAGCATATTTATAGTATTTGTCATTCTATTAAACTAAGATGAACTTCATTTGAGACTCTTTGATTATTGTGTTATACACTGTATTTCATGGGCAATATTTTTAGTTTATTTGTATCCTGTTTTGTTTACCAAGAAAAGGATTTCTATGCTTATGTGTAAGATTGTTTGAAACCAGATGTAACAAACAAAACTCAAGTCTCTGTTTGTTACATCTGGTTTCAAACAATCTTACACATAAGCATATTTATAGTACTGTATCCTATATTTCATTCATAGACAATAATTTCTATGCTTATGCGTGCGATTGATTGATTCCAGATTTAACAAACAGACTTAAGTTTTGTGTGTTATATATTTTTATTGGGAATATAAATAGATTATTGATAAATCAATGGATATGCAAATGTTGACAAAGTACTGTATCATGTTTTTATTCATTGAAAATAATTGTGTGTTATGGTCATTGGTCATAGTTTGCATTAACAGTAACCAAAACAAACACTCTTTGATTGTTTATGTTATATTTCATGAGCAATAATTTTAGTTTAATTTCAAAGTCATAGATTTATGAATGAATGAAAATTTGATCAAAGATATTGAATAAGAAGTACTGTATCCTGTATTTTATTCATAGACAATAATTTCTATGCTTATGCGTGCCATTGTTTGATTCGAGATTTTACGAAAAGAGATTTTAGTTTTGTTTGTTATATATTTTTATTGGGAATATATATTATTGATGAATCAATGAATATGCAAATGTTGACAAAGTACTGTATCATGTTTTTATTCATTGAAAATTATTGTTTGTTTTGATTGTTTGTGTTATATTTCATGGGCAATATTTTTATTTTAATTGCAAAGTCATAAATATATGAATAAATGAATCTATGATCAAAGATAATGAATAAGAAGTACTGTATTCATGTTTTCATTCATTGCAAATGATTTTTTGTTATGATTTTTTGTTATATTTTGCATCAATAGTAACCAAAACAAAGACTCTATGATTGTTTGTGTTATAATTCATGGGCAATATTTTTAGTTTAATTTCAAAGTCATAAATATATGAATAAATGAATCTATGATCAAAGATAATGAATAAGAAGTACTGTATTCATGTTTTCATTCATTGAACATGATTGCTTGTTATGATTTTTTGTCATAATTTGCATCAACAGTAACCAAAACAAAGACTGTATGATTGTTTGTGTTATAATTCATGGGCAATATTTTTAGTTTAATTTCAAAGTCATAAATATATGAGTAAATGAATCAATCTATGATAAAAAATACTGATTAAGAAGTACTGTTTTCATGCTTTTATTCATTGAAAATGATTGCTTGTTATGATTTTTTGTCATAGTTTGCATCAACAGTAACCATAACAAAGACTCTATGAATGTCTGTGTTATATTTAATGGGCAATTTTTTTAGTTTGTTTTCGAAGTCATATATATATATATGAATTATTCAATCTTTGATCAAAGATATTGAATAAGAAGTACGTCATTCTGTTTTTATTGATAGAAAATGATTGTTATCCTTATTTCCAATTTTTTAGCATTGTTTATCATAATCAATTTTATTTGATTTCACTTCAAATTCATGAGTAGAATCATATTCAAAACAGTGTGGCTGTGGCTATTGATTGACGACCTAAATTATCCCATTGACTGGGACAGACTGTGTGAATGTTTGTCGGTAACGACCACTGCTCACTATGTACTTTTTAATGACACTTAAACTGTGGGGTCACCAAAGGTTCTCAACACACAAATAAAGTTATTCGAAAAAATAATCAGGCATAACACGATGTTTTGATTTACATCAATAATATAAATCAAAATATAAAGGTTATTCCTGATTAATTTTGGAATTATTTTATTATTAAAGACGTTAAGAACCTTTGATGACCCCACGGTTTAAATTCTATAATAAGTAAGTAGTGAGCAGTGGTCTATACAGACATACGTTCACCTAATCTGTCCCAGTCAATGGGATAATTTAGGTCGTCAATCAATGTCCACAGCCACACTGTTTTGAATATGATTCTATGTGATATAATGATTAGCAGCAATACTTATTTTTTTACTTATTATACATTTCTTACGCTAGAGATGCGATAATGTTTTGTGCATTTAAGAAATCAATAAAATTCATTTTAAAAGTTACTGTTTATTTATTCACAAAAAAACATGTTCTGTCAAAGGTAGAGCTGTAGTTCCATTTTTCTCTTGGTGTCCTACTTAAGTAAGTATTTCATACTCAATTGGTCAAACTTGGTTTACAGTATTTTGTTTCTATCTTTATGAAGTTTAGTGAAGATATATAAAATCAAAGCCTATCCGACAAATGACCAAAAACTGTTTAAAAGTCATGAACAGATATTATCAAACAGCTTTCAACAATGTTTTCTATGCTACGCAATATAACAATCTGCTCAATCAAAGTGTAAACATGCGGATATGTTATCATAAATCAAGGACAGCAACAAAGACACTGACAAATACTAACTATGACATATGCTCCGGGCTTAGAACTCACTGTTTGTGTTGGGTTACACACATGAAACATCTATCTCATCGGAACAACTAAAAGGTAACAGGTGCAATATAAATCAATATCAACAAATCTTGATTTAAAAGAAAGAAAGCTCGACACAATAAACATATGTACTTATTTATTGCATTACTATGCACTAAAAAAACTTCAGAATAGGAAAACTCACTGTAACTGACAGATAGCTAGCACTAGATACCAGAAAGATCATAACGTGGTCAATACAAGAATATTATAAAAAAGAAGACGAGGTATTGGCACCTTCCATTGATAATGACAACAAATTTAGTACCCGTAGACCAGGAAAAACTATATTTCTAGAGGTACCAAAATAATGAAACGATTATGCCTGTAGTAAATAATTAAGAAAGAGTTAATAGTGGCACATATACTGATGAATAAAACAAATTTAGTAATTTGACACTTCGACCCTTAAGCTTTAATGTCAAAAAAGTACTCATTTATACAATTAAGCCTAAAAACCGTTTTTACCAAAAAAATCAAGAATTGTAGCAATAAACTCTACAAAATAGACTAGAACTATAGTTATACTATTAGAGCAATAAATAAACTATAAGATCATATCAAGATTTTTCGTTTTTGAGAAGTTTGTATAAAGTGACCGCAAAAAGGTATTCAAATTACCGCAAAGGTTACCAGCGGTAATAAAAAAGTAACCAGCGGTAACACAAATGTAGGCAAAATGTCAACAGCGGTGACAAAAATGTAGCAAAATGTCAACAGCGGTGACAAAAAAGTCGCCAATTGTATCCAATTTACCGCACATTCTCCTAACAAAATCAGTTTGGGAAAATAAAAATGGTTAGGAGAAAAAATGGCTACCGATTTTCTATTTTCCACTAACCCTAACCCTAACCCTAACCCTAACCCTAACCCTAACCCTAACCCTAACCCTAACCCTAACCCTAACCCTAACCCTAACCCTAACCTAACCCTAACCCTAACCCTAACCCTAACCTAACCCTAACCCTAACCCTAACCCCCTAACCCTAACCCTAACCCTAACCCTAACCCTAACCCTAACCCTAACCCTAAACCCTAACCCTAACCCTAACCCTAACCCCTAACCCTAACCCTAACCCTAACCCTAACCCTAACCCTAACCCTAACCCTAACCCTAACCCCTAACCCTAACCTAACCCTAACCCCTAACCCTAACCTAACCCTAACCCTAACCCTAACCCTAACCCTAACCCTAACCCTAACCCTAACCCTAACCCTAACCCTAACCCCTAACCCTAACCCTAACCCTAACCCTAACCCTAACCCTAACCCTAACCCTAACCCTAACCCTAACCCTAACCCTAACCCTAACCCTAACCCTAACCCCTAACCCTAACCCTAACCCTGACCCAAACCCTAACCCAAACCCTTAATTAGGGTTAACCCAAACCCTAACCCTAACCCTAACCCTAACCCTTAATTAGGGTTAACCCAAACCCTTAAATAGGGTTAACCCTAACCCTAACCCTTAATTAGGGTAACCCTAACCCAAACCCTTAATTAGGGTTAACCCTAACCCAAACCCTTAATTAGGGTTAACCTTAACCCAAACCCTTAATTAGGGTTAGGGTTAGGGTTAGGGTTTAGGTTAGGGTTAGTGTTAGTGTTTGGGTTAGGGTTTGGGTTAGTGTTTAGGTTAGGGTTAGTGTTAGGGTTAGGGTTTGGGTTGGGTTTGGGTTAGGGTTAGGGTTAGGGTTAGTGTTAGTGTTTGGGTTAGGGTTTGGGTCAAACACTTACCCTAACCAAAATCCCAAATGTGTTAAAATTGTTGATTTGGAGGCCTTACTTTATCTCGGAACGGGTAAGTCTAGAAGGATAACCTATTGGAGTTTCGTATTAAGTTTTTCACGAACTTCTTAAAAGAAAGAGTTTTGTAGGGATGGGGGTCAGGTTATGATGTTTGATAAAAAAAAAAAAAAAAATATATAGCACAAACGTTTGTTCCGTGAGGTAGGAAAGTGCGGCCGTACACTTCAGTGATACCAATAAGTTTTCATCCTCTAGATCACCATATCATCTTTTAGGAACAGTTAATTTTAAGAAGATATCTCTATTCAAATCCATTCTACATCTGTTTGAAGATTGAAGTCAAAGGCACTTTTCATACTCTGTACTTAGAAATATTTTTAAATAACCCAAACCCAAACACTAACACTAACACTAACCCTAACCTAAACGCTAACCCTAACCCTAACCCTAACCCTAACCCTTCTCACGCATGCGCAGTCACAGAAAAGGGCAGACATGCGCAGAAGTGAAAAAGGGCACCTCACTAATCTCGCCAAAGTATACTACCATGTCCCTGACC
This sequence comes from Mytilus galloprovincialis, assembly GCF_965363235.1. Taxonomy (NCBI): domain Eukaryota; kingdom Metazoa; phylum Mollusca; class Bivalvia; order Mytilida; family Mytilidae; genus Mytilus; species Mytilus galloprovincialis. The sequence goes on from NC_134842.1 coordinate 102,754,331, forward strand.
TTGACCCTTACTCAAAACCTAACCCTAACCCTGACCCAAACCCTAACCCAAACCCTTAATTAGGGTTAACCCAAACCCTAACCCTAACCCTAACCCTAACCCTTAATTAGGGTTAACCCAAACCCTTAAATAGGGTTAACCCTAACCCTAACCCTTAATTAGGGTAACCCTAACCCAAACCCTTAATTAGGGTTAACCCTAACCCAAACCCTTAATTAAGGTTAACCTTAACCCAAACCCTTAATTAGGGTTAGGGTTAGGGTTAGGGTTTAGGTTAGGGTTAGTGTTAGTGTTTGGGTTAGGGTTTGGGTTAGTGTTTAGGTTAGGGTTAGTGTTAGGGTTAGGGTTTGGGTTGGGTTTGGGTTAGGGTTAGGGTTAGGGTTAGTGTTAGTGTTTGGGTTAGGGTTTGGGTCAAACACTTACCCTAACCAAAATCCCAAATGTGTTAAAATTGTTGATTTGGAGGCCTTACTTTATCTCGGAACGGGTAAGTCTAGAAGGATAACCTATTGGAGTTTCGTATTAAGTTTTTCACGAACTTCTTAAAAGAAAGAGTTTTGTAGGAATGGGGGTCAGGTTATGATGTTTGATAAAAAAAAAAAAAAAAATATATAGCACAAACGTTTGTTCCGTGAGGTAGGAAAGTGCGGCCGTACACTTCAGTGATACCAATAAGTTTTCATCCTCTAGATCACCATATCATCTTTTAGGAACAGTTAATTTTAAGAAGATATCTCTATTCAAATCCATTCTACATCTGTTTGAAGATTGAAGTCAAAGGCACTTTTCATACTCTGTACTTAGAAATATTTTTAAATAACCCAAACCCAAACACTAACACTAACACTAACCCTAACCTAAACGCTAACCCTAACCCTAACCCTAACCCTAACCCTTCTCACGCATGCGCAGTCACAGAAAAGGGCAGACATGCGCAGAAGTGAAAAAGGGCACCTCACTAATCTCGCCAAAGTATACTACCATGTCCCTGACCTTGACCCTTACTCAAAACCTAACCCTAACCCTGACCCAAACCCTAACCCAAACCCTTAATTAGGGTTAACCCAAACCCTAACCCTAACCCTAACCCTAACCCTTAATTAGGGTTAACCCAAACCCTTAAATAGGGTTAACCCTAACCCTAACCCTTAATTAGGGTAACCCTAACCCAAACCCTTAATTAGGGTTAACCCTAACCCAAACCCTTAATTAGGGTTAACCCTAACCCAAACCCTTAATTAGGGTTAGGGTTAGGGTTAGGGTTTAGGTTAGGGTTAGTGTTAGTGTTTGGGTTAGGGTTTGGGTTAGTGTTTAGGTTAGGGTTAGTGTTAGGGTTAGGGTTTGGGTTGGGTTTGGGTTAGGGTTAGGGTTAGGGTTAGTGTTAGTGTTTGGGTTAGGGTTTGGGTCAAACACTTACCCTAACCAAAATCCCAAATGTGTTAAAATTGTTGATTTGGAGGCCTTACTTTATCTCGGAACGGGTAAGTCTAGAAGGATAACCTATTGGAGTTTCGTATTAAGTTTTTCACGAACTTCTTAAAAGAAAGAGTTTTGTAGGGATGGGGGTCAGGTTATGATGTTTGATAAAAAAAAAAAAAAAAATATATAGCACAAACGTTTGTTCCGTGAGGTAGGAAAGTGCGGCCGTACACTTCAGTGATACCAATAAGTTTTCATCCTCTAGATCACCATATCATCTTTTAGGAACAGTTAATTTTAAGAAGATGTCTCTATTCAAATCCATTCTACATCTGTTTGAAGATTGAAGTCAAAGGCACTTTTCATACTCTGTACTTAGAAATATTTTTAAATAACCCAAACCCAAACACTAACACTAACACTAACCCTAACCTAAACGCTAACCCTAACCCTAACCCTAACCCTAACCCTTCTCACGCATGCGCAGTCACAGAAAAGAGCAGACATGCGCAGAAGTGAAAAAGGGCACCTCACTAATCTCGCCAAAGTATACTACCATGTCCCTGACCTTGACCCTTACTCAAAACCTAACCCTAACCCTGACCCAAACCCTAACCCAAACCCTTAATTAGGGTTAACCCAAACCCTAACCCTAACCCTAACCCTAACCCTTAATTAGGGTTAACCCAAACCCTTAAATAGGGTTAACCCTAACCCTAACCCTTAATTAGGGTAACCCTAACCCAAACCCTTAATTAGGGTTAACCCTAACCCAAACCCTTAATTAGGGTTAACCTTAACCCAAACCCTTAATTAGGGTTAGGGTTAGGGTTAGGGTTTAGGTTAGGGTTAGTGTTAGTGTTTGGGTTAGGGTTTGGGTTAGTGTTTAGGTTAGGGTTAGTGTTAGGGTTAGGGTTTGGGTTGGGTTTGGGTTAGGGTTAGGGTTAGGGTTAGTGTTAGTGTTTGGGTTAGGGTTTGGGTCAAACACTTACCCTAACCAAAATCCCAAATGTGTTAAAATTGTTGATTTGGAGGCCTTACTTTATCTCGGAACGGGTAAGTCTAGAAGGATAACCTATTGGAGTTTCGTATTAAGTTTTTAACGAACTTCTTAAAAGAAAGAGTTTTGTAGGGATGGGGGTCAGGTTATGATGTTTGATAAAAAAAAAAAAAAAAATATATAGCACAAACGTTTGTTCCGTGAGGTAGGAAAGTGCGGCCGTACACTTCAGTGATACCAATAAGTTTTCATCCTCTAGATCACCATATCATCTTTTAGGAACAGTTAATTTTAAGAAGATATCTCTATTCAAATCCATTCTACATCTGTTTGAAGATTGAAGTCAAAGGCACTTTTCATACTCTGTACTTAGAAATATTTTTAAATAACCCAAACCCAAACACTAACACTAACACTAACCCTAACCTAAACGCTAACCCTAACCCTAACCCTAACCCTAACCCTTCTCACGCATGCGCAGTCGAAGAAAAGGGCAGACATGCGCAGAAGTGAAAAAGGGCACCTCACTAATCTCGCCAAAGTATACTACCATGTCCCTGACCTTGACCCTTACTCAAAACCTAACCCTAACCCTGACCCAAACCCTAACCCAAACCCTTAATTAGGGTTAACCCAAACCCTAACCCTAACCCTAACCCTAACCCTTAATTAGGGTTAACCCAAACCCTTAAATAGGGTTAACCCTAACCCTAACCCTTAATTAGGGTAACCCTAACCCAAACCCTTAATTAGGGTTAACCCTAACCCAAACCCTTAATTAGGGTTAACCTTAACCCAAACCCTTAATTAGGGTTAGGGTTAGGGTTAGGGTTTAGGTTAGGGTTAGTGTTAGTGTTTGGGTTAGGGTTTGGGTTAGTGTTTAGGTTAGGGTTAGTGTTAGGGTTAGGGTTTGGGTTGGGTTTGGGTTAGGGTTAGGGTTAGGGTTAGTGTTAGTGTTTGGGTTAGGGTTTGGGTCAAACACTTACCCTAACCAAAATCCCAAATGTGTTAAAATTGTTGATTTGGAGGCCTTACTTTATCTCGGAACGGGTAAGTCTAGAAGGATAACCTATTGGAGTTTCGTATTAAGTTTTTCACGAACTTCTTAAAAGAAAGAGTTTTGTAGGGATGGGGGTCAGGTTATGATGTTTGATAAAAAAAAAAAAAAATTATATAGCACAAACGTTTGTTCCGTGAGGTAGGAAAGTGCGGCCGTACACTTCAGTGATACCAATAAGTTTTCATCCTCTAGATCACCATATCATCTTTTAGGAACAGTTAATTTTAAGAAGATATCTCTATTCAAATCCATTCTACATCTGTTTGAAGATTGAAGTCAAAGGCACTTTTCATACTCTGTACTTAGAAATATTTTTAAATAACCCAAACCCAAACACTAACACTAACACTAACCCTAACCTAAACGCTAACCCTAACCCTAACCCTAACCCTAACCCTTCTCACGCATGCGCAGTCACAGAAAAGGGCAGACATGCGCAGAAGTGAAAAAGGGCACCTCACTAATCTCGCCAAAGTATACTACCATGTCCCTGACCTTGACCCTTACTCAAAACCTAACCCTAACCCTGACCCAAACCCTAACCCAAACCCTTAATTAGGGTTAACCCAAACCCTAACCCTAACCCTAACCCTAACCCTTAATTAGGGTTAACCCAAACCCTTAAATAGGGTTAACCCTAACCCTAACCCTTAATTAGGGTAACCCTAACCCAAACCCTTAATTAGGGTTAACCCTAACCCAAACCCTTAATTAGGGTTAACCTTAACCCAAACCCTTAATTAGGGTTAGGGTTAGGGTTAGGGTTTAGGTTAGGGTTAGTGTTAGTGTTTGGGTTAGGGTTTGGGTTAGTGTTTAGGTTAGGGTTAGTGTTAGGGTTAGGGTTTGGGTTGGGTTTGGGTTAGGGTTAGGGTTAGGGTTAGTGTTAGTGTTTGGGTTAGGGTTTGGGTCAAACACTTACCCTAACCAAAATCCCAAATGTGTTAAAATTGTTGATTTGGAGGCCTTACTTTATCTCGGAACGGGTAAGTCTAGAAGGATAACCTATTGGAGTTTCGTATTAAGTTTTTCACGAACTTCTTAAAAGAAAGAGTTTTGTAGGGATGGGGGTCAGGTTATGATGTTTGATAAAAAAAAAAAAAAAATATATAGCACAAACGTTTGTTCCGTGAGGTAGGAAAGTGCGGCCGTACACTTCAGTGATACCAATAAGTTTTCATCCTCTAGATCACCATATCATCTTTTAGGAACAGTTAATTTTAAGAAGATATCTCTATTCAAATCCATTCTACATCTGTTTGAAGATTGAAGTCAAAGGCACTTTTCATACTCTGTACTTAGAAATATTTTTAAATAACCCAAACCCAAACACTAACACTAACACTAACCCTAACCTAAACGCTAACCCTAACCCTAACCCTAACCCTAACCCTTCTCACGCATGCGCAGTCACAGAAAAGGGCAGACATGCGCAGAAGTGAAAAAGGGCACCTCACTAATCTCGCCAAAGTATACTACCATGTCCCTGACCTTGACCCTTACTCAAAACCTAACCCTAACCCTGACCCAAACCCTAACCCAAACCCTTAATTAGGGTTAACCCAAACCCTAACCCTAACCCTAACCCTAACCCTTAATTAGGGTTAACCCAAACCCTTAAATAGGGTTAACCCTAACCCTAACCCTTAATTAGGGTAACCCTAACCCAAACCCTTAATTAGGGTTAACCCTAACCCAAACCCTTAATTAGGGTTAGGGTTAGGGTTAGGGTTTAGGTTAGGGTTAGTGTTAGTGTTTGGGTTAGGGTTTGGGTTAGTGTTTAGGTTAGGGTTAGTGTTAGGGTTAGGGTTTGGGTTGGGTTTGGGTTAGGGTTAGGGTTAGGGTTAGTGTTAGTGTTTGGGTTAGGGTTTGGGTCAAACACTTACCCTAACCAAAATCCCAAATGTGTTAAAATTGTTGATTTGGAGGCCTTACTTTATCTCGGAACGGGTAAGTCTAGAAGGATAACCTATTGGAGTTTCGTATTAAGTTTTTCACGAACTTCTTAAAAGAAAGAGTTCTGTAGGGATGGGGGTCAGGTTATGATGTTTGATAAAAAAAAAAAAAATATATATAGCACAAACGTTTGTTCCGTGAGGTAGGAAAGTGCGGCCGTACACTTCAGTGATACCAATAAGTTTTCATCCTCTAGATCACCATATCATCTTTTAGGAACAGTTAATTTTAAGAAGATATCTCTATTCAAATCCATTCTACATCTGTTTGAAGATTGAAGTCAAAGGCACTTTTCATACTCTGTACTTAGAAATATTTTTAAATAACCCAAACCCAAACACTAACACTAACACTAACCCTAACCTAAACGCTAACCCTAACCCTAACCCTAACCCTAACCCTTCTCACGCATGCGCAGTCACAGAAAAGGGCAGACATGCGCAGAAGTGAAAAAGGGCACCTCACTAATCTCGCCAAAGTATACTACCATGTCCCTGACCTTGACCCTTACTCAAAACCTAACCCTAACCCTGACCCAAACCCTAACCCAAACCCTTAATTAGGGTTAACCCAAACCCTAACCCTAACCCTAACCCTAACCCTTAATTAGGGTTAACCCAAACCCTTAAATAGGGTTAACCCTAACCCTAACCCTTAATTAGGGTAACCCTAACCCAAACCCTTAATTAGGGTTAACCCTAACCCAAACCCTTAATTAGGGTTAACCTTAACCCAAACCCTTAATTAGGGTTAGGGTTAGGGTTAGGGTTTAGGTTAGGGTTAGTGTTAGTGTTTGGGTTAGGGTTTGGGTTAGGGTTTAGGTTAGGGTTAGTGTTAGGGTTAGGGTTTGGGTTGGGTTTGGGTTAGGGTTAGGGTTAGGGTTAGTGTTAGTGTTTGGGTTAGGGTTTGGGTCAAACACTTACCCTAACCAAAATCCCAAATGTGTTAAAATTGTTGATTTGGAGGCCTTACTTTATCTCGGAACGGGTAAGTCTAGAAGGATAACCTATTGGAGTTTCGTATTAAGTTTTTCACGAACTTCTTAAAAGAAAGAGTTTTGTAGGGATGGGGGTCAGGTTATGATGTTTGATAAAAAAAAAAAAAATATATATAGCACAAACGTTTGTTCCGTGAGGTAGGAAAGTGCGGCCGTACACTTCAGTGATACCAATAAGTTTTCATCCTCTAGATCACCATATCATCTTTTAGGAACAGTTAATTTTAAGAAGATATCTCTATTCAAATCCATTCTACATCTGTTTGAAGATTGAAGTCAAAGGCACTTTTCATACTCTGTACTTAGAAATATTTTTAAATAACCCAAACCCAAACACTAACACTAACACTAACCCTAACCTAAACGCTAACCCTAACCCTAACCCTAACCCTAACCCTTCTCACGCATGCGCAGTCACAGAAAAGGGCAGACATGCGCAGAAGTGAAAAAGGGCACCTCACTAATCTCGCCAAAGTATACTACCATGTCCCTGACCTTGACCCTTACTCAAAACCTAACCCTAACCCTGACCCAAACCCTAACCCAAACCCTTAATTAGGGTTAACCCAAACCCTAACCCTAACCCTAACCCTAACCCTTAATTAGGGTTAACCCAAACCCTTAAATAGGGTTAACCCTAACCCTAACCCTTAATTAGGGTAACCCTAACCCAAACCCTTAATTAGGGTTAACCCTAACCCAAACCCTTAATTAGGGTTAACCTTAACCCAAACCCTTAATTAGGGTTAGGGTTAGGGTTAGGGTTTAGGTTAGGGTTAGTGTTAGTGTTTGGGTTAGGGTTTGGGTTAGGGTTTAGGTTAGGGTTAGTGTTAGGGTTAGGGTTTGGGTTGGGTTTGGGTTAGGGTTAGGGTTAGGGTTAGTGTTAGTGTTTGGGTTAGGGTTTGGGTCAAACACTTACCCTAACCAAAATCCCAAATGTGTTAAAATTGTTGATTTGGAGGCCTTACTTTATCTCGGAACGGGTAAGTCTAGAAGGATAACCTATTGGAGTTTCGTATTAAGTTTTTCACGAACTTCTTAAAAGAAAGAGTTTTGTAGGGATGGGGGTCAGGTTATGATGTTTGATAAAAAAAAAAAAAAAATATATAGCACAAACGTTTGTTCCGTGAGGTAGGAAAGTGCGGCCGTACACTTCAGTGATACCAATAAGTTTTCATCCTCTAGATCACCATATCATCTTTTAGGAACAGTTAATTTTAAGAAGATATCTCTATTCAAATCCATTCTACATCTGTTTGAAGATTGAAGTCAAAGGCACTTTTCATACTCTGTACTTAGAAATATTTTTAAATAACCCAAACCCAAACACTAACACTAACACTAACCCTAACCTAAACGCTAACCCTAACCCTAACCCTAACCCTAACCCTTCTCACGCATGCGCAGTCACAGAAAAGGGCAGACATGCGCAGAAGTGAAAAAGGGCACCTCACTAATCTCGCCAAAGTATACTACCATGTCCCTGACCTTGACCCTTACTCAAAACCTAACCCTAACCCTGACCCAAACCCTAACCCAAACCCTTAATTAGGGTTAACCCAAACCCTAACCCTAACCCTAACCCTAACCCTTAATTAGGGTTAACCCAAACCCTTAAATAGGGTTAACCCTAACCCTTAATTAGGGTAACCCTAACCCAAACCCTTAATTAGGGTTAACCCTAACCCAAACCCTTAATTAGGGTTAACCCTAACCCAAACCCTTAATTAGGGTTAGGGTTAGGGTTAGGGTTTAGGTTAGGGTTAGTGTTAGTGTTTGGGTTAGGGTTTGGGTTAGTGTTTAGGTTAGGGTTAGTGTTAGGGTTAGGGTTTGGGTTGGGTTTGGGTTAGGGTTAGGGTTAGGGTTAGTGTTAGTGTTTGGGTTAGGGTTTGGGTCAAACACTTACCCTAACCAAAATCCCAAATGTGTTAAAATTGTTGATTTGGAGGCCTTACTTTATCTCGGAACGGGTAAGTCTAGAAGGATAACCTATTGGAGTTTCGTATTAAGTTTTTCACGAACTTCTTAAAAGAAAGAGTTTTGTAGGGATGGGGGTCAGGTTATGATGTTTGATAAAAAAAAAAAAAAAAATATATAGCACAAACGTTTGTTCCGTGAGGTAGGAAAGTGCGGCCGTACACTTCAGTGATACCAATAAGTTTTCATCCTCTAGATCACCATATCATCTTTTAGGAACAGTTAATTTTAAGAAGATATCTCTATTCAAATCCATTCTACATCTGTTTGAAGATTGAAGTCAAAGGCACTTTTCATACTCTGTACTTAGAAATATTTTTAAATAACCCAAACCCAAACACTAACACTAACACTAACCCTAACCTAAACGCTAACCCTAACCCTAACCCTAACCCTTCTCACGCATGCGCAGTCACAGAAAAGGGCAGACATGCGCAGAAGTGAAAAAGGGCACCTCACTAATCTCGCCAAAGTATACTACCATGTCCCTGACCTTGACCCTTACTCAAAACCTAACCCTAACCCTGACCCAAACCCTAACCCAAACCCTTAATTAGGGTTAACCCAAACCCTAACCCTAACCCTAACCCTAACCCTTAATTAGGGTTAACCCAAACCCTTAAATAGGGTTAACCCTAACCCTAACCCTTAATTAGGGTAACCCTAACCCAAACCCTTAATTAGGGTTAACCCTAACCCAAACCCTTAATTAGGGTTAACCCTAACCCAAACCCTTAATTAGGGTTAGGGTTAGGGTTAGGGTTTAGGTTAGGGTTAGTGTTAGTGTTTGGGTTAGGGTTTGGGTTAGTGTTTAGGTTAGGGTTAGTGTTAGGGTTAGGGTTTGGGTTGGGTTTGGGTTAGGGTTAGGGTTAGGGTTAGTGTTAGTGTTTGGGTTAGGGTTTGGGTCAAACACTTACCCTAACCAAAATCCCAAATGTGTTAAAATTGTTGATTTGGAGGCCTTACTTTATCTCGGAACGGGTAAGTCTAGAAGGATAACCTATTGGAGTTTCGTATTAAGTTTTTCACGAACTTCTTAAAAGAAAGAGTTTTGTAGGGATGGGGGTCAGGTTATGATGTTTGATAAAAAAAAAAAAAAAATATATAGCACAAACGTTTGTTCCGTGAGGTAGGAAAGTGCGGCCGTACACTTCAGTGATACCAATAAGTTTTCATCCTCTAGATCACCATATCATCTTTTAGGAACAGTTAATTTTAAGAAGATATCTCTATTCAAATCCATTCTACATCTGTTTGAAGATTGAAGTCAAAGGCACTTTTCATACTCTGTACTTAGAAATATTTTTAAATAACCCAAACCCAAACACTAACACTAACACTAACCCTAACCTAAACGCTAACCCTAACCCTAACCCTAACCCTAACCCTTCTCACGCATGCGCAGTCACAGAAAAAGGCAGGCATGCGCAGAAGTGAAAAAGGGCACCTCACTAATCTCGCCAAAGTATACTACCATGTCCCTGACCTTGACCCTTACTCAAAACCTAACCCTAACCCTGACCCAAACCCTAACCCAAACCCTTAATTAGGGTTAACCCAAACCCTAACCCTAACCCTAACCCTAACCCTTAATTAGGGTTAACCCAAACCCTTAAATAGGGTTAACCCTAACCCTAACCCTTAATTAGGGTAACCCTAACCCAAACCCTTAATTAGGGTTAACCCTAACCCAAACCCTTAATTAGGGTTAACCTTAACCCAAACCCTTAATTAGGGTTAGGGTTAGGGTTAGGGTTTAGGTTAGGGTTAGTGTTAGTGTTTGGGTTAGGGTTGGGTTAGTGTTTAGGTTAGGGTTAGTGTTAGGGTTAGGGTTTGGGTTGGGTTTGGGTTAGGGTTAGGGTTAGGGTTAGTGTTAGTGTTTGGGTTAGGGTTTGGGTCAAACACTTACCCTAACCAAAATCCCAAATGTGTTAAAATTGTTGATTTGGAGGCCTTACTTTATCTCGGAACGGGTAAGTCTAGAAGGATAACCTATTGGAGTTTCGTATTAAGTTTTTCACGAACTTCTTAAAAGAAAGAGTTTTGTAGGGATGGGGGTCAGGTTATGATGTTTGATAAAAAAAAAAAAAAAAATATATAGCACAAACGTTTGTTCCGTGAGGTAGGAAAGTGCGGCCGTACACTTCAGTGATACCAATAAGTTTTCATCCTCTAGATCACCATATCATCTTTTAGGAACAGTTAATTTTAAGAAGATATCTCTATTCAAATCCATTCTACATCTGTTTGAAGATTGAAGTCAAAGGCACTTTTCATACTCTGTACTTAGAAATATTTTTAAATAACCCAAACCCAAACACTAACACTAACACTAACCCTAACCTAAACGCTAACCCTAGCCCTAACCCTAACCCTAACCCTTCTCACGCATGCGCAGTCACAGAAAAGGGCAGACATGCGCAGAAGTGAAAAAGGGCACCTCACTAATCTCGCCAAAGTATACTACCATGTCCCTGACCTTGACCCTTACTCAAAACCTAACCCTAACCCTGACCCAAACCCTAACCCAAACCCTTAATTAGGGTTAACCCAAACCCTAACCCTAACCCTAACCCTAACCCTTAATTAGGGTTAACCCAAACCCTTAAATAGGGTTAACCCTAACCCTAACCCTTAATTAGGGTAACCCTAACCCAAACCCTTAATTAGGGTTAACCCTAACCCAAACCCTTAATTAGGGTTAACCCTAACCCAAACCCTTAATTAGGGTTAGGGTTAGGGTTAGGGTTTAGGTTAGGGTTAGTGTTAGTGTTTGGGTTAGGGTTTGGGTTAGTGTTTAGGTTAGGGTTAGTGTTAGGGTTAGGGTTTGGGTTGGGTTTGGGTTAGGGTTAGGGTTAGGGTTAGTGTTAGTGTTTGGGTTAGGGTTTGGGTCAAACACTTACCCTAACCAAAATCCCAAATGTGTTAAAATTGTTGATTTGGAGGCCTTACTTTATCTCGGAACGGGTAAGTCTAGAAGGATAACCTATTGGAGTTTCGTATTAAGTTTTTCACGAACTTCTTAAAAGAAAGAGTTTTGTAGGGATGGGGGTCAGGTTATGATGTTTGATAAAAAAAAAAAAAAAAATATATAGCACAAACGTTTGTTCCGTGAGGTAGGAAAGTGCGGCCGTACACTTCAGTGATACCAATAAGTTTTCATCCTCTAGATCACCATATCATCTTTTAGGAACAGTTAATTTTAAGAAGATATCTCTATTCAAATCCATTCTACATCTGTTTGAAGATTGAAGTCAAAGGCACTTTTCATACTCTGTACTTAGAAATATTTTTAAATAACCCAAACCCAAACACTAACACTAACACTAACCCTAACCTAAACGCTAACCCTAACCCTAACCCTAACCCTAACCCTTCTCACGCATGCGCAGTCACAGAAAAGGGCAGACATGCGCAGAAGTGAAAAAGGGCACCTCACTAATCTCGCCAAAGTATACTACCATGTCCCTGACCTTGACCCTTACTCAAAACCTAACCCTAACCCTGACCCAAACCCTAACCCAAACCCTTAATTAGGGTTAACCCAAACCCTAACCCTAACCCTAACCCTAACCCTTAATTAGGGTTAACCCAAACCCTTAAATAGGGTTAACCCTAACCCTAACCCTTAATTAGGGTAACCCTAACCCAAACCCTTAATTAGGGTTAACCCTAACCCAAACCCTTAATTAGGGTTAACCCTAACCCAAACCCTTAATTAGGGTTAGGGTTAGGGTTAGGGTTTAGGTTAGGGTTAGTGTTAGTGTTTGGGTTAGGGTTTGGGTTAGTGTTTAGGTTAGGGTTAGTGTTAGGGTTAGGGTTTGGGTTGGGTTTGGGTTAGGGTTAGGGTTAGGGTTAGTGTTAGTGTTTGGGTTAGGGTTTGGGTCAAACACTTACCCTAACCAAAATCCCAAATGTGTTAAAATTGTTGATTTGGAGGCCTTACTTTATCTCGGAACGGGTAAGTCTAGAAGGATAACCTATTGGAGTTTCGTATTAAGTTTTTCACGAACTTCTTAAAAGAAAGAGTTTTGTAGGGATGGGGGTCAGGTTATGATGTTTGATAAAAAAAAAAAAAAAAATATATAGCACAAACGTTTGTTCCGTGAGGTAGGAAAGTGCGGCCGTACACTTCAGTGATACCAATAAGTTTTCATCCTCTAGATCACCATATCATCTTTTAGGAACAGTTAATTTTAAGAAGATATCTCTATTCAAATCCATTCTACATCTGTTTGAAGATTGAAGTCAAAGGCACTTTTCATACTCTGTACTTAGAAATATTTTTAAATAACCCAAACCCAAACACTAACACTAACACTAACCCTAACCTAAACGCTAACCCTAACCCTAACCCTAACCCTAACCCTTCTCACGCATGCGCAGTCACAGAAAAGGGCAGACATGCGCAGAAGTGAAAAAGGGCACCTCACTAATCTCGCCAAAGTATACTACCATGTCCCTGACCTTGACCCTTACTCAAAACCTAACCCTAACCCTGACCCAAACCCTAACCCAAACCCTTAATTAGGGTTAACCCAAACCCTAACCCTAACCCTAACCCTAACCCTTAATTAGGGTTAACCCAAACCCTTAAATAGGGTTAACCCTAACCCTAACCCTTAATTAGGGTAACCCTAACCCAAACCCTTAATTAGGGTTAACCCTAACCCAAACCCTTAATTAGGGTTAACCCTAACCCAAACCCTTAATTAGGGTTAGGGTTAGGGTTAGGGTTTAGGTTAGGGTTAGTGTTAGTGTTTGGGTTAGGGTTTGGGTTAGTGTTTAGGTTAGGGTTAGTGTTAGGGTTAGGGTTTGGGTTGGGTTTGGGTTAGGGTTAGGGTTAGGGTTAGTGTTAGTGTTTGGGTTAGGGTTTGGGTCAAACACTTACCCTAACCAAAATCCCAAATGTGTTAAAATTGTTGATTTGGAGGCCTTACTTTATCTCGGAACGGGTAAGTCTAGAAGGATAACCTATTGGAGTTTCGTATTAAGTTTTTCACGAACTTCTTAAAAGAAAGAGTTTTGTAGGGATGGGGGTCAGGTTATGATGTTTGATAAAAAAAAAAAAAAAAATATATAGCACAAACGTTTGTTCCGTGAGGTAGGAAAGTGCGGCCGTACACTTCAGTGATACCAATAAGTTTTCATCCTCTAGATCACCATATCATCTTTTAGGAACAGTTAATTTTAAGAAGATATCTCTATTCAAATCCATTCTACATCTGTTTGAAGATTGAAGTCAAAGGCACTTTTCATACTCTGTACTTAGAAATATTTTTAAATAACCCAAACCCAAACACTAACACTAACACTAACCCTAACCTAAACGCTAACCCTAACCCTAACCCTAACCCTAACCCTTCTCACGCATGCGCAGTCACAGAAAAGGGCAGACATGCGCAGAAGTGAAAAAGGGCACCTCACTAATCTCGCCAAAGTATACTACCATGTCCCTGACCTTGACCCTTACTCAAAACCTAACCCTAACCCTGACCCAAACCCTAACCCAAACCCTTAATTAGGGTTAACCCAAACCCTAACCCTAACCCTAACCCTTAATTAGGGTTAACCCAAACCCTTAAATAGGGTTAACCCTAACCCTAACCCTTAATTAGGGTAACCCTAACCCAAACCCTTAATTAGGGTTAACCCTAACCCAAACCCTTAATTAGGGTTAACCCTAACCCAAACCCTTAATTAGGGTTAGGGTTAGGGTTAGGGTTTAGGTTAGGGTTAGTGTTAGTGTTTGGGTTAGGGTTTGGGTTAGTGTTTAGGTTAGGGTTAGTGTTAGGGTTAGGGTTTGGGTTGGGTTTGGGTTAGGGTTAGGGTTAGGGTTAGTGTTAGTGTTTGGGTTAGGGTTTGGGTCAAACACTTACCCTAACCAAAATCCCAAATGTGTTAAAATTGTTGATTTGGAGGCCTTACTTTATCTCGGAACGGGTAAGTCTAGAAGGATAACCTATTGGAGTTTCGTATTAAGTTTTTCACGAACTTCTTAAAAGAAAGAGTTTTGTAGGGATGGGGGTCAGGTTATGATGTTTGATAAAAAAAAAAAAAAAATATATAGCACAAACGTTTGTTCCGTGAGGTAGGAAAGTGCGGCCGTACACTTCAGTGATACCAATAAGTTTTCATCCTCTAGATCACCATATCATCTTTTAGGAACAGTTAATTTTAAGAAGATATCTCTATTCAAATCCATTCTACATCTGTTTGAAGATTGAAGTCAAAGGCACTTTTCATACTCTGTACTTAGAAATATTTTTAAATAACCCAAACCCAAACACTAACACTAACACTAACCCTAACCTAAACGCTAACCCAAACCCTAACCCTAACCCTAACCCTTCTCACGCATGCGCAGTCACAGAAAAGGGCAGACATGCGCAGAAGTGAAAAAGGGCACCTCACTAATCTCGCCAAAGTATACTACCATGTCCCTGACCTTGACCCTTACTCAAAACCTAACCCTAACCCTGACCCAAACCCTAACCCAAACCCTTAATTAGGGTTAACCCAAACCCTAACCCTAACCCTAACCCTAACCCTTAATTAGGGTTAACCCAAACCCTTAAATAGGGTTAACCCTAACCCTAACCCTTAATTAGGGTAACCCTAACCCAAACCCTTAATTAGGGTTAACCCTAACCCAAACCCTTAATTAGGGTTAACCCTAACCCAAACCCTTAATTAGGGTTAGGGTTAGGGTTAGGGTTTAGGTTAGGGTTAGTGTTAGTGTTTGGGTTAGGGTTTGGGTTAGTGTTTAGGTTAGGGTTAGTGTTAGGGTTAGGGTTTGGGTTGGGTTTGGGTTAGGGTTAGGGTTAGGGTTAGTGTTAGTGTTTGGGTTAGGGTTTGGGTCAAACACTTACCCTAACCAAAATCCCAAATGTGTTAAAATTGTTGATTTGGAGGCCTTACTTTATCTCGGAACGGGTAAGTCTAGAAGGATAACCTATTGGAGTTTCGTATTAAGTTTTTCACGAACTTCTTAAAAGAAAGAGTTTTGTAGGGATGGGGGTCAGGTTATGATGTTTGATAAAAAAAAAAAAAAAATATATAGCACAAACGTTTGTTCCGTGAGGTAGGAAAGTGCGGCCGTACACTTCAGTGATACCAATAAGTTTTCATCCTCTAGATCACCATATCATCTTTTAGGAACAGTTAATTTTAAGAAGATATCTCTATTCAAATCCATTCTACATCTGTTTGAAGATTGAAGTCAAAGGCACTTTTCATACTCTGTACTTAGAAATATTTTTAAATAACCCAAACCCAAACACTAACACTAACACTAACCCTAACCTAAACGCTAACCCTAACCCTAACCCTAACCCTAACCCTTCTCACGCATGCGCAGTCACAGAAAAGGGCAGACATGCGCAGAAGTGAAAAAGGGCACCTCACTAATCTCGCCAAAGTATACTACCATGTCCCTGACCTTGACCCTTACTCAAAACCTAACCCTAACCCTGACCCAAACCCTAACCCAAACCCTTAATTAGGGTTAACCCAAACCCTAACCCTAACCCTAACCCTTAATTAGGGTTAACCCAAACCCTTAAATAGGGTTAACCCTAACCCTAACCCTTAATTAGGGTAACCCTAACCCAAACCCTTAATTAGGGTTAACCCTAACCCAAACCCTTAATTAGGGTTAACCCTAACCCAAACCCTTAATTAGGGTTAGGGTTAGGGTTAGGGTTTAGGTTAGGGTTAGTGTTAGTGTTTGGGTTAGGGTTTGGGTTAGTGTTTAGGTTAGGGTTAGTGTTAGGGTTAGGGTTTGGGTTGGGTTTGGGTTAGGGTTAGGGTTAGGGTTAGTGTTAGTGTTTGGGTTAGGGTTTGGGTCAAACACTTACCCTAACCAAAATCCCAAATGTGTTAAAATTGTTGATTTGGAGGCCTTACTTTATCTCGGAACGGGTAAGTCTAGAAGGATAACCTATTGGAGTTTCGTATTAAGTTTTTCACGAACTTCTTAAAAGAAAGAGTTTTGTAGGGATGGGGGTCAGGTTATGATGTTTGATAAAAAAAAAAAAAAAAATATATAGCACAAACGTTTGTTCCGTGAGGTAGGAAAGTGCGGCCGTACACTTCAGTGATACCAATAAGTTTTCATCCTCTAGATCACCATATCATCTTTTAGGAACAGTTAATTTTAAGAAGATATCTCTATTCAAATCCATTCTACATCTGTTTGAAGATTGAAGTCAAAGGCACTTTTCATACTCTGTACTTAGAAATATTTTTAAATAACCCAAACCCAAACACTAACACTAACACTAACCCTAACCTAAACGCTAACCCTAACCCTAACCCTAACCCTAACCCTTCTCACGCATGCGCAGTCACAGAAAAGGGCAGACATGCGCAGAAGTGAAAAAGGGCACCTCACTAATCTCGCCAAAGTATACTACCCTAACCCTAACCCTAACCCTAACCCTAACCCTAACCCTAACCCTAACCCTAACCCTAACCTAACCCTAACCCTAACCCTAACCCTAACCTTAACCCTAACCCTAACCCTAACCCTAACCCTAACCCTAACCCTAACCCTAACCCTAACCCTAACCCTAACCCTAACCCTAACCCTAACCCTAACCCTAACCAGACATGCGCAGAAGTGACAATGGGCACCTCACTAACCCTCGTCAAAGTACACTACCCTGTCCCAATCATTACCCTAATCCGTACCCTAACCCTAACCCTGACCCTAACCCTGACCCAAACCCTGACCCTTACCCTAACCCTAACCCTGACCCTAACCCAAACACTAACCATGACCCTAACCCTAACCCTAACCCTAACCCTAACCCTAACCCTAACCCTGACCTTAACCCAAACACTAACCCTAACCCAAACCCCAAATGTGTTAAAATTGTTGTTTTGGAGGCCTAGCTTTATCTCGGAAAGGATAAGTCTAGGAGGGTAACCGATTGGATTTTCGTATTAAGTTTTTTCACGAACTTCTCAAAAATCAAAGTTTTGGAGGGATGGGGGGTCAGGTTATGGTTTTTGGTACTTTTCATAGTCGATCTTTTCAATATTTCAACATGATCCTATGCTTCGTTCGGCTTGATGTTAAAAAAATCGGCCCCGTTAGGGGTAGTACTTTTTGACAATTAAGCCCCTGGTGAAGACCGCAAGTCTTTATCTTTTGTAGTTTGGGAGTTGGTGTTAATTTCGGGGTTAGGCTTTACTCTCGCACAAACGTTTCTTCAGTGAGGTCGGAAAGTGCGGTCGTACACTTCAGTGATACCAATGAGTTTTCATCCTTTAGATCGCCTTTCCATCTTTTAGGAACAGTTAACTTTATGAAAATATCTCTATTCAAATCCATTCTACATCTGTTTGAAGATTGAGGTCAAAGGCACTTTTCATACTCTGTACTTAGAAATATTGTTGGAAATTTCTGACGCATGCGCAGTCACAAAAAAGGGCAGACATGCGCAGAAGTGACAATGGGCACCTCACTAACCCTCGTCAAAGTACACTACCCTGTCCCAATCATTACCCTAATCCGTACCCTAACCCTAACCCTGACCCTAACCCTGACCCAAACCCTGACCCTTACCCTAACCCTAACCCTGACCCTAACCCAAACACTAACCATGACCCTAACCCTAACCCTAACCCTAACCCTAACCCTAACCCTAACCCTGACCTTAACCCAAACACTAACCCTAACCCAAACCCCAAATGTGTTAAAATTGTTGTTTTGGAGGCCTAGCTTTATCTCGGAAAGGATAAGTCTAGGAGGGTAACCGATTGGATTTTCGTATTAAGTTTTTTCACGAACTTCTCAAAAATCAAAGTTTTGGAGGGATGGGGGGTCAGGTTATGGTTTTTGGTACTTTTCATAGTCGATCTTTTCAATATTTCAACATGATCCTATGCTTCGTTCGGCTTGATGTTAAAAAATCGGCCCCGTTAGGGGTAGTACTTTTTGACAATTAAGCCCCTGGTGAAGACCGCAAGTCTTTATCTTTTGTAGTTTGGGAGTTGGTGTTAATTTCGGGGTTAGGCTTTACTCTCGCACAAACGTTTCTTCAGTGAGGTCGGAAAGTGCGGTCGTACACTTCAGTGATACCAATGAGTTTTCATCCTTTAGATCGCCTTTCCATCTTTTAGGAACAGTTAACTTTATGAAAATATCTCTATTCAAATCCATTCTACATCTGTTTGAAGATTGAGGTCAAAGGCACTTTTCATACTCTGTACTTAGAAATATTGTTGGAAATTTCTGACGCATGCGCAGTCACAAAAAAGGGCAGACATGCGCAGAAGTGACAATGGGCACCTCACTAACACTCGTCAAAGTACACTACCCTGTCCCAATCATTACCCTAATCCGTACCCTAACCCTAACCCTGACCCTAACCCTGACCCAAACCCTGACCCTTACCCTAACCCTAACCCTGACCCTAACCCAAACACTAACCATGACCCTAACCCTAACCCTAACCCTAACCCTAACCCTAACCCTAACCCTAACCCTAACCCTGACCTTAACCCAAACACTAACCCTAACCCAAACCCCAAATGTGTTAAAATTGTTGTTTTGGAGGCCTAGCTTTATCTCGGAAAGGATAAGTCTAGGAGGGTAACCGATTGGATTTTCGTATTAAGTTTTTTCACGAACTTCTCAAAAATCAAAGTTTTGGAGGGATGGGGGGTCAGGTTATGGTTTTTGGTACTTTTCATAGTCGATCTTTTCAATATTTCAACATGATCCTATGCTTCGTTCGGCTTGATGTTAAAAAATCGGCCCCGTTAGGGGTAGTACTTTTTGACAATTAAGCCCCTGGTGAAGACCGCAAGTCTTTATCTTTTGTAGTTTGGGAGTTGGTGTTAATTTCGGGGTTAGGCTTTACTCTCGCACAAACGTTTCTTCAGTGAGGTCGGAAAGTGCGGTCGTACACTTCAGTGATACCAATGAGTTTTCATCCTTTAGATCGCCTTTCCATCTTTTAGGAACAGTTAACTTTATGAAAATATCTCTATTCAAATCCATTCTACATCTGTTTGAAGATTGAGGTCAAAGGCACTTTTCATACTCT
>NC_134842.1:102776296-102786296 GCF_965363235.1 Mytilus galloprovincialis
ACACATTCATTGATTTGAGTGTCTGACGTCAGAAATTTTTATACGTTACATAAATTTGTCGTTCAATGTGCATACAAACGATTTTAAAATTTTACATAGGCAATGTTAGCATACAGGGTTAAAAATTAAAAGTATGTAAGAATAAATTTCAGAAATAGACCGAGATTTAAACTAGCCCAAAAGTTATATGTAGAATTTATAAGAATCCACAAATAGTTAACTCCTCTACGCGATTGAATGATTTTGACGTTTGTGGTTCAACGTATATAGTAATTCATAATAGAAATATATCATAATGACATATAATAGAACAATATCATACTGACGGGATCTTTTAAAGTACAGAGTCACGTTATAAGAACAAAAGAAATACAAAAAGTCGCATATACAAAACAAACCACCAAAATGAAAGCCAATACAAACACATTGACGAGATGTATAAGTACCGAGTCACGTCAAACGAATATCACATAAAACCATTTAACAGTAAAAGTAATATTAATTATAGAACAAAGACAAATGAAAGAACTATAAAACACGTTGTTAAGATGATAAACAACATCAGTACGCAGAATCTATACATCAAGACCATCGTGTATTATTTGAGAAGTTGATACGGAATATTTATCAACAAGGTCTTGGTACCTTCCGATGAACTTTTTTAGAAAAAGGACAAGACGAGAAATTAGCTGATAAACTAGAAATTAAACCCACAGCTTGTCAAGTCTAAGTGGACGTATACTTGGACGTTCTGTGCAAAGTGCAGAACGTTGCGGAATCGTCTTACTTATAGGAGCCGAATACTACTGGAGAATTGTCGATGATCAATACACGACAAAGTTGCTATGGAAACCAGATGATATATCTTCAGGTATGACCGTTGCCAATAAAAGACCAGAAAACACATTGCAATGGCTTGATGAGAGTAAAGACCAGTTGTCTGGTCATTTAAATTTATAGGTTGATGTTTTGAAACCAGTACATTGTAGGTAATTATCTGTTTCTTTTTAATTTAAAAAGCGTCTATGATCATAAAGAAATATGTCCAGACCACAGTATGTATTTAGGTTTTAGTTGGCAATATGAAGGTACAACCATATATTTTGTATTTAACGTCCTTCCTTTTAGAATTTCTACAGCTGGTCATATATTCACCAAACTTACAAAAGAAGGTTTTAAGTATTGAAGAAGTCTAGATTTGTGAATTATATTTTATCTAGATGATGGTTTGGTGGGGACAGTCATTTCGATTGCGTACTTTTATATGACAAAGTTTGACAGAGTTTGGTTGATTAATAGCAACAGCGAAATGTATATGGTTGCGAATACATAATATAACTTGGATAGAGCTAATTCGTAAAAAGTAAGTATTACCGAGGAGAGAATCGAAAGACTTCTTTCGGTTAGTGACAAAACATTGGAAAATTTAGGTAAAGGCAAGTTTATGTATATTGCTAGATTTGTGGCTGGTATTGATGGATAAATAATATCAAATATGACTGTAATAGGAAACGTTTGTACAGTTAGACCTGGAAAACATTACAATTGTCGTATAATGAGAGCAAGTTGAAATTCACCTGATGTATTGCATTTTTGTTTGTTTTAAAACTAACAGATGATTTGTTGTTGTTTTCTAGCGTATATTGACGCTTCAAATGTTAACTTTAGGTGATATATAGTCCAAGCTGATGCAATCTGTCAGTGAATATACAAAAGGGAGATTTGGTATGATTACCAATGAGACAACTCTCTTCAAGAGACCAAATGACACAGAAATTAACAACTATAGTTCACCGTACGGCTTTCAACAATGACCAAAGCCAATACCACATAGTCAGCTATGAAAGAATCCGAAATGACAAATGTAAAACAATTTTAAAAAACACCTAATTTATGTACAAAAAATGAACAAAAAACTTAAATGTAACACATCAACAAACGACAACCACTGAATTGCGACTTCTGGCTTGAGACAGGCACATACATACATAATGTGGCGGGATTAAACTTGATAGTGGGATCACTTTCACTCTGATTGTATTATAAAAATTACTGATTATGGTCAAGAAGTTCCCAAAACAGTTTGATCATTTTGGCTAGTAACTGGTCGGTATCTGAATGTGTTAGATACTGTACATGGTGAGAGTTAGGAGCAGTAAGTAGAGTAGTGAAAAGTTATGATGCTGAAAAATCACACAATTCAACTGAATACTGAAAATGTAAGTCTTACAATTATATTGCACAGAAAGAAATGTAAGTATAGACACAACGGGTTACTAGGGAACAAAACAAATAAGCTGATAAATTAAGTACATATTTTGATGTTTGAGAAATTCATTTTGAAATGTGTTCCATGCTTGATGAGCCTTGTGGAATACATTCGATAGATATATTTGCTACTGATTATCACAGTTAATGTTGTAGGTGTTATTCAAAATATTGGCGCAAAGGTACTGAATCTATTTGATATCCAAGGTTATTAGAAAAGTATGCGCAGATAGCATTGACAGTACTCTTGTTATGCAATTTTCGAAATCAACTCCATTCTAGGAATTATTTCACAATCCGAATTGTACTTTTGTTGAGAGCAAGGTACATTTATCAAATGAACACTTAATTGTAAGAGGAAGAGGTAATATATGGTATTTTCAGAGTATATCCATTGATTTTTTTAATGATTGCTATTAAAATTAGATTGTGATTGTTGTACTTCTTTTGCACCAGAATAAGCAAAACAATGTATACATGACGCCGTGCTACACAGTTAAATTAATGAAACTCATCCTTAATACAGTTTGGTAGCCAACTTAACTACACATTTATTGGAACCAAAAATTTACAGTTCTGAAACAATAATATGGTTTTTTTGTGGAAAAATGTCTTAGTAAACATTGCCTAATGGCAATGCCTGGCTCGCCTATACATGTTGCTTTGTATGTGTCTAATTTGTTAGATTCTGGATCTAATTACTGTACAGTATAGTCTACTGTTTACTTTTTTAGGTGAACACATGAAATGTGTGGTCATATTGGCCCTACAAATAGTTCCTTTGTTGAAAGTTTGGTATCAGCTCAAATAAAATTGCTAAACATCTTGTAAATAAGAAAGATCCAGTCACTACTTATAAGTTATTAAAATTATCTAATTTTTTTTTATTTTATTGTTTTTTTGGGGGGGGGGTGAACAATAAAGATTTGCATAATTTTGTATTTTAATATATTGTCTTAACGCACGTAATCGTATTTCGACTTTATAACAAATTATGTTATAACTTTACACAATTTAATCATAAAAGCTATTAACTTCACTTTTACATACATCATATTCATATTATAAAGCTTTTAAATTCATTGAAAAACAAAAGCGTAATGTTTGATGATTGTAACTTCATATAAAGGTGATGAAATTCATTAAAAATCTAGTTTGATCTGAAGTAAAATGTTGAGGAAAAATCTACATGTCTGGATAAAAAATGTTGATAAATGATAATGCTACCATAAACATACCTCTTGAACTAAATATTCTTCTTCTGATGTCTGTATAGGTAGCCGTCTTAATTTCTCCAGGGTTTCATACATTGTAGGACATTGTGATAAACACCCTGGCTCTCCACGTGCTATTCTGAACAGTACTAAAGCTACTCTGAATACAACCTTAACACCTGAAAAATAACAATGTTCTAATTGTAGGACATTGAGATAAACACCCTGGCTCTCCAAGTGCTATTCTGAACAGTACTAAAGCTACTCTGAATACAACCTTGACACCTGAAAAATAACAATGTTCCTTGACATCTAGAAATTACAATGTTCTCTTGCAACTATTCTATATATATAACCTTGACATCTAGAAATAACGATGTTCTCTTGAAACTATTCTATATATATAACCTTGACATCTAGAAATGACAATGTTCTCTTGCAACTATTCTATATATATAACGTTGACATCTAGAAATAACGATGTTCTCTTGCAACTATTCTATATATATAACCTTGACATCTAGAAATGACAATGTTCTCTTGCAACTATTCTATATATATAACCTTGACATCTAGAAATGACTATGTTCTCTTGCAACTATTCTGTATATATAACTTTGACATCTAGAAATAACGATGTTCTCTTGCAACTATTCTATATATATATATAACCTTGACATCTAGAAATGACAATGTTCTCTTGCAACTATTCTGTATACATAACTTTGACATCTAGAAATAACGATGTTCTCTTGAAACTATTCTGAATATATAACCTTGGACGCTAGAAATAACAATGCTCACTTGAAACTATTCTGGAAATATATATTCTTGACCTCTAGATATAACAATGTGTTCTTGAAACTATTCTGAAAATATAACTTTGACCTCTAGAAATAACAATGTGTTCTTGAAACTATTCTGATTATATAACTTTGACCTCTAGAAACAAGACTGTTCTCTAGAAACCATTCTGAATATATAACCTTGACCTCTAGAAATAAGAATGTTCTCTAGAAACTTTTCTGAATATATAATCTTGACATCTAGAAATAATGATGTTTTCTAGAAACTTTTCTGAATACATAACCTTGACCTCTAGAAATAAGAATGTTCGCTAGAAACTTTTCTGAATATATAATCTTGACATCTAGAAATAATGATGTTCTCTAGAAACTTTTCTGAATATATAACCTTGACCTCTAGAAATAAGAATGTTTGCTAGAAACTTTTCTGAATATATAATCTTGACCTCTAGAAATAATGATGTTCTCTAGAAACTTTTCTGAATATATAACCTTGACTTCTAGAAATAAGAATGTTCTCTAGAAACTTTTCTGAATATATAATCTTGACCTCTAGAAATAACAATGTTCTCTTGAAACTATTCTGAATATATAATCTTGACCTCTAGAAATAAGAATGTTCTCTAGAAACTTTTCTGAATATATAATCTTGACCTCTAGAAATAACAATGTTCTCTTGAAACTATTCTGAATATATAATCTCGACCTCTAGAAATAAGAATATTCTCTAGAAACTTTTCTGAATATATAATCTTGACCTCTAGAAATAACAATGTTCTCTTGAAACTATTCTGAATATATAATCTTGACCTCTAGAAATAATGATGTTCTCTTGAGAGTTACTCTAAGTAAAATTAATGCTACTTTGATTATGATTTGACATTAGCAATGAAAAGCACTTCTCTTTTTTTGTTATCGACACAAATAAAAGTAACCATACACTTATACAGGTCTCATTTTGTGTCAAATTATCCATCATAAGAAGAAAATGTTCATGCCAGCACAGAAGTATCACTAAAAAGGATAGATTTTGGCACCGTTTATAGATACAGCCAACAAATACAGCAACCCGAAACCTTCATTTCTTCACTTTTGTGTCTGAGAATCCATATAAACTCATAAATATTACATTATTGTCAGAATATCATGAAACATATGAAATGGTGTCGCTTTTAATTGTTTCCCGACATAAATATAAGTAACCGTAGACTTATAAACCTCAAATTATGCATTCTTATAGTTGTCGACAGAGGTTTTAGTAACTGTAGACTTCAAACCTGTGTAAAAGTATCAATCATGAGGTACTGACAGAATAAATTGTTAATGCCGGTAAGTAATAACCATGAAAATGGTCAATATTGGCACCCTATAGTGCTGAATGCAACAAATTTAGCAATTCAAAAACCTTTATTCTTTTATTTATATGTCTGACAATCCATTTGTAGGTAACGATTGTCCTCTATGATCAGGCCAGAACAAGAATATCATAATAAAGTTGAGATATAGTCGCTTTTAATTGTTTCGCAACACAAATATAAGTAACCGCAGACTTATAAATCTCTCAATGTGTCACAATATACATTCTTATAGTTGTCGACAAAATTTTTAGTAACCGTAGACTTCTAACCTGGCTTAAACTGTCAATTCTGAGGTACCAACACAATAAAATGTGAATGCCAGTAAGTAATAACCAAGAACATGGTCAATATTGGCACCCATTAGTGCTGAATGCAACAAATATAGCACTTCAAAAACCCTTTATTGTTTCATTTTTATGTCTTACTATCCATTATTAGGTATCAAGTGTCCTCTATGATCAGGCAAGAAAAAAAAATTTATAAAAAAAGATAAAATTTTGTCACTTTAAATTGTTTCGCGACATAAATACCAGTAACCCTACCCTAACCCTAACCCTAACCCTAACCCTGTCTGTCTGTATGTAAGTATTATGTACGGTGACCTATAGTTGTTAATGTCTGTTTCATTTTGGTCTATTGTGGATAGTTGTCTCATTGGCAATCATACCACATCTTCTTTTTATATATGTATGTATTTATATAAGAAAGAAGATGTGGTATTATTGCCAATGAGACAACTATCCACAAAAGACCAAACTGACACAAACCTTAACAACTATTGTTAACCGTTCGGCCTTCAACAATGAGCAAAGCCCATATCGTATAGTCAGCTATAAAAGGTCCCGATAAGACAATGTAAAACAATTCAAACGAGAAAACTAATGGCCTCATTTATGTGAAACAAATGTATGTATGTATGTATGTATGTATGTATGTATGTATGTATGTATCTTTATATGCGTGGGTTGCTCTGCTTATGTCGTCTGCAGATATAAGTCCATGTATGTTTTTTGTTTTTTGGTGATAGTTGTCTCGCTGGCAATCATACCACATCTTCTTTTTTATATGTATGTAGGTAGGTAGGTAGGTAGGTAGGTAGGTAGGTAGGTAGGTAGGTAGGTAGGTAGGTAGGTAGGTCGGTAGGTAGGTCGGTAGGTAGGTCGGTAGGTAGGTCGGTCGGTCGGTCGGTCGGTCGGTCGGTCGGTCGGTCGGTCGGTAGGTAGGTCGGTCGGTCGGTCGGTAGGTAGGTAGGTAGGTATGTATGTATGTGTGTATGTATGTATGCATTTATGCATTTATGTATGTATTTATGTATTTATGTATGTATGTATTTATGTTATTTCTTATATTTTTGCTCACAAATCGTATCGCCATTTTACACTTAAATGTATGCACATGTGCAAATACAACAAAGTTACTTGAATTTTATTTTCTGGGATCATTTCATATCAGCCAGGTTTGTACTTAAAACAAAGTATCTCCCTTAGTGCAACTCAGTTGCAGTCTAGTAAAAAAACCCTAACCCTAACCCTAACCCTAACCCTAACCCTAACCCTAACCCTAACCTAACCCTAACCCTAACCCTAACCCTAACCCTAACCCTAACCCTAACCCTAACCCTAACCCTAACCTAACCCTAACCCTAACCCTAACCCTAACCCTAACCCTAACCCTAACCCTAACCCTAACCTAACCCTAACCCTAACCCTAACCCTAACCCTAACCTAACCCTAACCCTAACCCTAACCCTAACCCTAACCCTAACCCTAACCCTAACCCTAACCCTAAACCCTAAACCCTAACCCTAAACCCTAACCCTAACCCTAACCCTAACCCTAACCCTAACCCTAACCCTAACCCTAACCCTAACCCTAACCCTCACCCTAACCCTAACCCTACTTTGGCGAGATTAGTGAGGTGCCCTTTTTCACTTCTGCGCATGTCTGCCCTTTTCTGTGACTGCGCATGCGTGAGAAGGGTTAGGGTTAGGGTTTAGGTTAGGGTTAGGGTTTAGGTTAGGGTTAGTGTTAGTGTTTGGGTTAGGATTTGGGTTAGGGTTAGGGTTAGGGTTAGGGTTAGGGTTAGGGTTAACCCTAATTAGGGTTAGGGTTAGGGTTAGGGTTAGGGTTAGGTTAGGGTTAGGGTTAGGGTTAGGGTTAGGGTTAGTGTTAGGGTTTGGGTTAGTGTTTAGGTTAGGGTTAGTGTTAGGGTTTGGGTTAGGGTTTGGGTTAGTGTTTGGGTTAGGGTTTGGGTTAGTGTTAAGGTTAGGGTTAGTGTTAGGGTTTGGGTTAGTGTTAAGGTTAGGGTTAGGGTTAGTGTTTGGGTTAGGGTTTGGGTCAAACACTTACCCTAACCCAAATCCCAAATGTGTTAAAATTGTTGATTTGGAGGCCTTACTTTATCTCGGAACGGGTAAGTGTAGAAGGATAACCTATTGCAGTTTCGTGTTAAGTTTTTCACGAACTTCTTAAAAGAAAGAGTTGTGTATGGATGGGGGTCCGGTTATGATGTTTGAAAAAAAAAAAAAAAAAAAAATAATCTTTCAATTATCATGCAGTGAGGTCGGAGAGTGCGGCCGTACACTTCAGTGATACTAATACGTTTTCATCCTCTAGATCGCCTTTCCATCTTTTAGGAACAGTTAACTTTAAGAAGATATCTCTATTCAAATTCATTCTACATCTGTTTGAAGATTGAAGTCAAAGGCAATTTTCATACTCTGTACTTAGAAATATTTTTAAATAACCCAAACCCAAACACTAACACTAACACTAACCCTAACCTAAACGCTAACCCTAACCCTAACCCTTCTCACGCATGCGCAGTCACAGAAAAGGGCAGACATGCGCAGAAGTGAAAAAGGGCACCTCACTAATCTCGCCAAAGTATACTACCATGTCCCTGACCTTGACCCTTACTCAAACCCTAACCCTAACCCTGACCCAAACCCTAACCCAAACCCTTAATTAGGGTTAACCCTAACCCTAACCCTAACCCTAACCCTAACCCTAACCTTAACCCTAACCCTTCTCACGCATGCGCAGTCACAAAAAAGGTCAGACATGCGCAGAAGTGAAAAAGGTCATCTCACAAATCTCGTCAAAGTATACTACCCTAACCCTAACCCTTTTGGAGGCCTAGCTTTATCTCGGAAAGGATAAGTCTAGGAGGGTAACCGATTGGATTTTCGTATTAAGTTTTTTCACGAACTTCTCAAAAATCAAAGTTTTGGAGGGATGGGGGGTCAGGTTATGGTTTTTGGTACTTTTCATAGTCGATCTTTTCAATATTTCAACATGATCCTATGCTTCGTTCGGCTTGATGTTAAAAAATCGGCCCCGTTAGGGGTAGTACTTTTTGACAATTAAGCCCCTGGTGAAGACCGCAAGTCTTTATCTTTTGTAGTTTGGGAGTTGGTGTTAATTTCGGGGTTAGGCTTTACTCTCGCACAAACGTTTCTTCAGTGAGGTCGGAAAGTGCGGTCGTACACTTCAGTGATACCAATGAGTTTTCATCCTTTAGATCGCCTTTCCATCTTTTAGGAACAGTTAACTTTATGAAAATATCTCTATTCAAATCCATTCTACATCTGTTTGAAGATTGAGGTCAAAGGCACTTTTCATACTCTGTACTTAGAAATATTGTTGGAAATTTCTGACGCATGCGCAGTCACAAAAAAGGGCAGACATGCGCAGAAGTGACAATGGGCACCTCACTAACCCTCGTCAAAGTACACTACCCTGT
The DNA here is from genome assembly GCF_965363235.1 of Mytilus galloprovincialis. Lineage (NCBI taxonomy): Eukaryota > Metazoa > Mollusca > Bivalvia > Mytilida > Mytilidae > Mytilus > Mytilus galloprovincialis. The sequence continues at coordinate 102,785,687 of NC_134842.1, forward strand.
CCTAATCATTACCCTAATCCGTACCCTAACCCTAACCCTGACCCTAACCCTGACCCAAACCCTGACCCTTACCCTAACCCTAACCCTGACCCTAACCCAAACACTAACCATGACCCTAACCCTAACCCTAACCCTAACCCTAACCCTAACCCGAACCCTAACCCTGACCTTAACCCAAACACTAACCCTAACCCAAACCCCAAATGTGTTAAAATTGTTGTTTTGGAGGCCTAGCTTTATCTCGGAAAGGATAAGTCTAGGAGGGTAACCGATTGGATTTTCGTATTAAGTTTTTCACGAACTTCTCAAAAATCAAAGTTTTGGAGGGATGGGGGGTCAGGTTATGGTTTTTGGTACTTTTCATAGTCGATCTTTTCAATATTTCAACATGATCCTATGCTTCGTTCGGCTTGATGTTAAAAAAATCGGCCCCGTTAGGGGTAGTACTTTTTGACAATTAAGCCCCTGGTGAAGACCGCAAGTCTTTATCTTTTGTAGTTTGGGAGTTGGTGTTAATTTCGGGGTTAGGCTTTACTCTCGCACAAACGTTTCTTCAGTGAGGTCGGAAAGTGCGGTCGTACACTTCAGTGATACCAATGAGTTTTCATCC
>NC_134842.1:102791296-102841348 GCF_965363235.1 Mytilus galloprovincialis
TACTTGGACGTTCTGTGCAAAGTGCAGAACGTTGCGGAATCGTCTTACTTATAGGAGCCGAATACTACTGGAGAATTGTCGATGATCAATACACGACAAAGTTGCTATGGAAACCAGATGATATATCTTCAGGTATGACCGTTGCCAATAAAAGACCAGAAAACACATTGCAATGGCTTGATGAGAGTAAAGACCAGTTGTCTGGTCATTTAAATTTATAGGTTGATGTTTTGAAACCAGTACATTGTAGGTAATTATCTGTTTCTTTTTAATTTAAAAAGCGTCTATGATCATAAAGAAATATGTCCAGACCACAGTATGTATTTAGGTTTTAGTTGGCAATATGAAGGTACAACCATATATTTTGTATTTAACGTCCTTCCTTTTAGAATTTCTACAGCTGGTCATATATTCACCAAACTTACAAAAGAAGGTTTTAAGTATTGAAGAAGTCTAGATTTGTGAATTATATTTTATCTAGATGATGGTTTGGTGGGGACAGTCATTTCGATTGCGTACTTTTATATGACAAAGTTTGACAGAGTTTGGTTGATTAATAGCAACAGCGAAATGTATATGGTTGCGAATACATAATATAACTTGGATAGAGCTAATTCGTAAAAAGTAAGTATTACCGAGGAGAGAATCGAAAGACTTCTTTCGGTTAGTGACAAAACATTGGAAAATTTAGGTAAAGGCAAGTTTATGTATATTGCTAGATTTGTGGCTGGTATTGATGGATAAATAATATCAAATATGACTGTAATAGGAAACGTTTGTACAGTTAGACCTGGAAAACATTACAATTGTCGTATAATGAGAGCAAGTTGAAATTCACCTGATGTATTGCATTTTTGTTTGTTTTAAAACTAACAGATGATTTGTTGTTGTTTTCTAGCGTATATTGACGCTTCAAATGTTAACTTTAGGTGATATATAGTCCAAGCTGATGCAATCTGTCAGTGAATATACAAAAGGGAGATTTGGTATGATTACCAATGAGACAACTCTCTTCAAGAGACCAAATGACACAGAAATTAACAACTATAGTTCACCGTACGGCTTTCAACAATGACCAAAGCCAATACCACATAGTCAGCTATGAAAGAATCCGAAATGACAAATGTAAAACAATTTTAAAAAACACCTAATTTATGTACAAAAAATGAACAAAAAACTTAAATGTAACACATCAACAAACGACAACCACTGAATTGCGACTTCTGGCTTGAGACAGGCACATACATACATAATGTGGCGGGATTAAACTTGATAGTGGGATCACTTTCACTCTGATTGTATTATAAAAATTACTGATTATGGTCAAGAAGTTCCCAAAACAGTTTGATCATTTTGGCTAGTAACTGGTCGGTATCTGAATGTGTTAGATACTGTACATGGTGAGAGTTAGGAGCAGTAAGTAGAGTAGTGAAAAGTTATGATGCTGAAAAATCACACAATTCAACTGAATACTGAAAATGTAAGTCTTACAATTATATTGCACAGAAAGAAATGTAAGTATAGACACAACGGGTTACTAGGGAACAAAACAAATAAGCTGATAAATTAAGTACATATTTTGATGTTTGAGAAATTCATTTTGAAATGTGTTCCATGCTTGATGAGCCTTGTGGAATACATTCGATAGATATATTTGCTACTGATTATCACAGTTAATGTTGTAGGTGTTATTCAAAATATTGGCGCAAAGGTACTGAATCTATTTGATATCCAAGGTTATTAGAAAAGTATGCGCAGATAGCATTGACAGTACTCTTGTTATGCAATTTTCGAAATCAACTCCATTCTAGGAATTATTTCACAATCCGAATTGTACTTTTGTTGAGAGCAAGGTACATTTATCAAATGAACACTTAATTGTAAGAGGAAGAGGTAATATATGGTATTTTCAGAGTATATCCATTGATTTTTTTAATGATTGCTATTAAAATTAGATTGTGATTGTTGTACTTCTTTTGCACCAGAATAAGCAAAACAATGTATACATGACGCCGTGCTACACAGTTAAATTAATGAAACTCATCCTTAATACAGTTTGGTAGCCAACTTAACTACACATTTATTGGAACCAAAAATTTACAGTTCTGAAACAATAATATGGTTTTTTTGTGGAAAAATGTCTTAGTAAACATTGCCTAATGGCAATGCCTGGCTCGCCTATACATGTTGCTTTGTATGTGTCTAATTTGTTAGATTCTGGATCTAATTACTGTACAGTATAGTCTACTGTTTACTTTTTTAGGTGAACACATGAAATGTGTGGTCATATTGGCCCTACAAATAGTTCCTTTGTTGAAAGTTTGGTATCAGCTCAAATAAAATTGCTAAACATCTTGTAAATAAGAAAGATCCAGTCACTACTTATAAGTTATTAAAATTATCTAATTTTTTTTTATTTTATTGTTTTTTTGGGGGGGGGGTGAACAATAAAGATTTGCATAATTTTGTATTTTAATATATTGTCTTAACGCACGTAATCGTATTTCGACTTTATAACAAATTATGTTATAACTTTACACAATTTAATCATAAAAGCTATTAACTTCACTTTTACATACATCATATTCATATTATAAAGCTTTTAAATTCATTGAAAAACAAAAGCGTAATGTTTGATGATTGTAACTTCATATAAAGGTGATGAAATTCATTAAAAATCTAGTTTGATCTGAAGTAAAATGTTGAGGAAAAATCTACATGTCTGGATAAAAAATGTTGATAAATGATAATGCTACCATAAACATACCTCTTGAACTAAATATTCTTCTTCTGATGTCTGTATAGGTAGCCGTCTTAATTTCTCCAGGGTTTCATACATTGTAGGACATTGTGATAAACACCCTGGCTCTCCACGTGCTATTCTGAACAGTACTAAAGCTACTCTGAATACAACCTTAACACCTGAAAAATAACAATGTTCTAATTGTAGGACATTGAGATAAACACCCTGGCTCTCCAAGTGCTATTCTGAACAGTACTAAAGCTACTCTGAATACAACCTTGACACCTGAAAAATAACAATGTTCCTTGACATCTAGAAATTACAATGTTCTCTTGCAACTATTCTATATATATAACCTTGACATCTAGAAATAACGATGTTCTCTTGAAACTATTCTATATATATAACCTTGACATCTAGAAATGACAATGTTCTCTTGCAACTATTCTATATATATAACGTTGACATCTAGAAATAACGATGTTCTCTTGCAACTATTCTATATATATAACCTTGACATCTAGAAATGACAATGTTCTCTTGCAACTATTCTATATATATAACCTTGACATCTAGAAATGACTATGTTCTCTTGCAACTATTCTGTATATATAACTTTGACATCTAGAAATAACGATGTTCTCTTGCAACTATTCTATATATATATATAACCTTGACATCTAGAAATGACAATGTTCTCTTGCAACTATTCTGTATACATAACTTTGACATCTAGAAATAACGATGTTCTCTTGAAACTATTCTGAATATATAACCTTGGACGCTAGAAATAACAATGCTCACTTGAAACTATTCTGGAAATATATATTCTTGACCTCTAGATATAACAATGTGTTCTTGAAACTATTCTGAAAATATAACTTTGACCTCTAGAAATAACAATGTGTTCTTGAAACTATTCTGATTATATAACTTTGACCTCTAGAAACAAGACTGTTCTCTAGAAACCATTCTGAATATATAACCTTGACCTCTAGAAATAAGAATGTTCTCTAGAAACTTTTCTGAATATATAATCTTGACATCTAGAAATAATGATGTTTTCTAGAAACTTTTCTGAATACATAACCTTGACCTCTAGAAATAAGAATGTTCGCTAGAAACTTTTCTGAATATATAATCTTGACATCTAGAAATAATGATGTTCTCTAGAAACTTTTCTGAATATATAACCTTGACCTCTAGAAATAAGAATGTTTGCTAGAAACTTTTCTGAATATATAATCTTGACCTCTAGAAATAATGATGTTCTCTAGAAACTTTTCTGAATATATAACCTTGACTTCTAGAAATAAGAATGTTCTCTAGAAACTTTTCTGAATATATAATCTTGACCTCTAGAAATAACAATGTTCTCTTGAAACTATTCTGAATATATAATCTTGACCTCTAGAAATAAGAATGTTCTCTAGAAACTTTTCTGAATATATAATCTTGACCTCTAGAAATAACAATGTTCTCTTGAAACTATTCTGAATATATAATCTCGACCTCTAGAAATAAGAATATTCTCTAGAAACTTTTCTGAATATATAATCTTGACCTCTAGAAATAACAATGTTCTCTTGAAACTATTCTGAATATATAATCTTGACCTCTAGAAATAATGATGTTCTCTTGAGAGTTACTCTAAGTAAAATTAATGCTACTTTGATTATGATTTGACATTAGCAATGAAAAGCACTTCTCTTTTTTTGTTATCGACACAAATAAAAGTAACCATACACTTATACAGGTCTCATTTTGTGTCAAATTATCCATCATAAGAAGAAAATGTTCATGCCAGCACAGAAGTATCACTAAAAAGGATAGATTTTGGCACCGTTTATAGATACAGCCAACAAATACAGCAACCCGAAACCTTCATTTCTTCACTTTTGTGTCTGAGAATCCATATAAACTCATAAATATTACATTATTGTCAGAATATCATGAAACATATGAAATGGTGTCGCTTTTAATTGTTTCCCGACATAAATATAAGTAACCGTAGACTTATAAACCTCAAATTATGCATTCTTATAGTTGTCGACAGAGGTTTTAGTAACTGTAGACTTCAAACCTGTGTAAAAGTATCAATCATGAGGTACTGACAGAATAAATTGTTAATGCCGGTAAGTAATAACCATGAAAATGGTCAATATTGGCACCCTATAGTGCTGAATGCAACAAATTTAGCAATTCAAAAACCTTTATTCTTTTATTTATATGTCTGACAATCCATTTGTAGGTAACGATTGTCCTCTATGATCAGGCCAGAACAAGAATATCATAATAAAGTTGAGATATAGTCGCTTTTAATTGTTTCGCAACACAAATATAAGTAACCGCAGACTTATAAATCTCTCAATGTGTCACAATATACATTCTTATAGTTGTCGACAAAATTTTTAGTAACCGTAGACTTCTAACCTGGCTTAAACTGTCAATTCTGAGGTACCAACACAATAAAATGTGAATGCCAGTAAGTAATAACCAAGAACATGGTCAATATTGGCACCCATTAGTGCTGAATGCAACAAATATAGCACTTCAAAAACCCTTTATTGTTTCATTTTTATGTCTTACTATCCATTATTAGGTATCAAGTGTCCTCTATGATCAGGCAAGAAAAAAAAATTTATAAAAAAAGATAAAATTTTGTCACTTTAAATTGTTTCGCGACATAAATACCAGTAACCCTACCCTAACCCTAACCCTAACCCTAACCCTGTCTGTCTGTATGTAAGTATTATGTACGGTGACCTATAGTTGTTAATGTCTGTTTCATTTTGGTCTATTGTGGATAGTTGTCTCATTGGCAATCATACCACATCTTCTTTTTATATATGTATGTATTTATATAAGAAAGAAGATGTGGTATTATTGCCAATGAGACAACTATCCACAAAAGACCAAACTGACACAAACCTTAACAACTATTGTTAACCGTTCGGCCTTCAACAATGAGCAAAGCCCATATCGTATAGTCAGCTATAAAAGGTCCCGATAAGACAATGTAAAACAATTCAAACGAGAAAACTAATGGCCTCATTTATGTGAAACAAATGTATGTATGTATGTATGTATGTATGTATGTATGTATGTATGTATGTATCTTTATATGCGTGGGTTGCTCTGCTTATGTCGTCTGCAGATATAAGTCCATGTATGTTTTTTGTTTTTTGGTGATAGTTGTCTCGCTGGCAATCATACCACATCTTCTTTTTTATATGTATGTAGGTAGGTAGGTAGGTAGGTAGGTAGGTAGGTAGGTAGGTAGGTAGGTAGGTAGGTAGGTAGGTAGGTAGGTAGGTCGGTAGGTAGGTCGGTAGGTAGGTCGGTAGGTAGGTCGGTCGGTCGGTCGGTCGGTCGGTCGGTCGGTCGGTCGGTAGGTAGGTCGGTCGGTCGGTAGGTAGGTAGGTAGGTAGGTATGTATGTATGTGTGTATGTATGTATGCATTTATGCATTTATGTATGTATTTATGTATTTATGTATGTATGTATTTATGTTATTTCTTATATTTTTGCTCACAAATCGTATCGCCATTTTACACTTAAATGTATGCACATGTGCAAATACAACAAAGTTACTTGAATTTTATTTTCTGGGATCATTTCATATCAGCCAGGTTTGTACTTAAAACAAAGTATCTCCCTTAGTGCAACTCAGTTGCAGTCTAGTAAAAAAACCCTAACCCTAACCCTAACCCTAACCCTAACCCTAACCCTAACCCTAACCCTAACCCTAACCCTAACCCTAACCCTAACCCTAACCCTAACCCTAACCCTAACCCTAACCCTAACCCTAACCCTAAACCCTAAACCCTAACCCTAAACCCTAACCCTAACCCTAACCCTAACCCTAACCCTAACCCTAACCCTAACCCTAACCCTAACCCTCACCCTAACCCTAACCCTACTTTGGCGAGATTAGTGAGGTGCCCTTTTTCACTTCTGCGCATGTCTGCCCTTTTCTGTGACTGCGCATGCGTGAGAAGGGTTAGGGTTAGGGTTTAGGTTAGGGTTAGGGTTTAGGTTAGGGTTAGTGTTAGTGTTTGGGTTAGGATTTGGGTTAGGGTTAGGGTTAGGGTTAGGGTTAGGGTTAGGGTTAACCCTAATTAGGGTTAGGGTTAGGGTTAGGGTTAGGGTTAGGTTAGGGTTAGGGTTAGGGTTAGGGTTAGGGTTAGTGTTAGGGTTTGGGTTAGTGTTTAGGTTAGGGTTAGTGTTAGGGTTTGGGTTAGGGTTTGGGTTAGTGTTTGGGTTAGGGTTTGGGTTAGTGTTAAGGTTAGGGTTAGTGTTAGGGTTTGGGTTAGTGTTAAGGTTAGGGTTAGGGTTAGTGTTTGGGTTAGGGTTTGGGTCAAACACTTACCCTAACCCAAATCCCAAATGTGTTAAAATTGTTGATTTGGAGGCCTTACTTTATCTCGGAACGGGTAAGTGTAGAAGGATAACCTATTGCAGTTTCGTGTTAAGTTTTTCACGAACTTCTTAAAAGAAAGAGTTGTGTATGGATGGGGGTCCGGTTATGATGTTTGAAAAAAAAAAAAAAAAAAAAATAATCTTTCAATTATCATGCAGTGAGGTCGGAGAGTGCGGCCGTACACTTCAGTGATACTAATACGTTTTCATCCTCTAGATCGCCTTTCCATCTTTTAGGAACAGTTAACTTTAAGAAGATATCTCTATTCAAATTCATTCTACATCTGTTTGAAGATTGAAGTCAAAGGCAATTTTCATACTCTGTACTTAGAAATATTTTTAAATAACCCAAACCCAAACACTAACACTAACACTAACCCTAACCTAAACGCTAACCCTAACCCTAACCCTAACCCTAACCCTTCTCACGCATGCGCAGTCACAGAAAAGGGCAGACATGCGCAGAAGTGAAAAAGGGCACCTCACTAATCTCGCCAAAGTATACTACCATGTCCCTGACCTTGACCCTTACTCAAACCCTAACCCTAACCCTGACCCAAACCCTAACCCAAACCCTTAATTAGGGTTAACCCTAACCCTAACCCTAACCCTAACCCTAACCCTAACCTTAACCCTAACCCTTCTCACGCATGCGCAGTCACAAAAAAGGTCAGACATGCGCAGAAGTGAAAAAGGTCATTTCACAAATCTCGTCAAAGTATACTACCCTAACCCTAACCCTTTTGGAGGCCTAGCTTTATCTCGGAAAGGATAAGTCTAGGAGGGTAACCGATTGGATTTTCGTATTAAGTTTTTTCACGAACTTCTCAAAAATCAAAGTTTTGGAGGGATGGGGGGTCAGGTTATGGTTTTTGGTACTTTTCATAGTCGATCTTTTCAATATTTCAACATGATCCTATGCTTCGTTCGGCTTGATGTTAAAAAATCGGCCCCGTTAGGGGTAGTACTTTTTGACAATTAAGCCCCTGGTGAAGACCGCAAGTCTTTATCTTTTGTAGTTTGGGAGTTGGTGTTAATTTCGGGGTTAGGCTTTACTCTCGCACAAACGTTTCTTCAGTGAGGTCGGAAAGTGCGGTCGTACACTTCAGTGATACCAATGAGTTTTCATCCTTTAGATCGCCTTTCCATCTTTTAGGAACAGTTAACTTTATGAAAATATCTCTATTCAAATCCATTCTACATCTGTTTGAAGATTGAGGTCAAAGGCACTTTTCATACTCTGTACTTAGAAATATTGTTGGAAATTTCTGACGCATGCGCAGTCACAAAAAAGGGCAGACATGCGCAGAAGTGACAATGGGCACCTCACTAACCCTCGTCAAAGTACACTACCCTGTCCCAATCATTACCCTAATCCGTACCCTAACCCTAACCCTGACCCTAACCCTGACCCAAACCCTGACCCTTACCCTAACCCTAACCCTGACCCTAACCCAAACACTAACCATGACCCTAACCCTAACCCTAACCCTAACCCTAACCCTAACCCTAACCCTGACCTTAACCCAAACACTAACCCTAACCCAAACCCCAAATGTGTTAAAATTGTTGTTTTGGAGGCCTAGCTTTATCTCGGAAAGGATAAGTCTAGGAGGGTAACCGATTGGATTTTCGTATTAAGTTTTTTCACGAACTTCTCAAAAATCAAAGTTTTGGAGGGATGGGGGGTCAGGTTATGGTTTTTGGTACTTTTCATAGTCGATCTTTTCAATATTTCAACATGATCCTATGCTTCGTTCGGCTTGATGTTAAAAAATCGGCCCCGTTAGGGGTAGTACTTTTTGACAATTAAGCCCCTGGTGAAGACCGCAAGTCTTTATCTTTTGTAGTTTGGGAGTTGGTGTTAATTTCGGGGTTAGGCTTTACTCTCGCACAAACGTTTCTTCAGTGAGGTCGGAAAGTGCGGTCGTACACTTCAGTGATACCAATGAGTTTTCATCCTTTAGATCGCCTTTCCATCTTTTAGGAACAGTTAACTTTATGAAAATATCTCTATTCAAATCCATTCTACATCTGTTTGAAGATTGAGGTCAAAGGCACTTTTCATACTCTGTACTTAGAAATATTGTTGGAAATTTCTGACGCATGCGCAGTCACAAAAAAGGGCAGACATGCGCAGAAGTGACAATGGGCACCTCACTAACCCTCGTCAAAGTACACTACCCTGTCCCAATCATTACCCTAATCCGTACCCTAACCCTAACCCTGACCCTAACCCTGACCCAAACCCTGACCCTTACCCTAACCCTAACCCTGACCCTAACCCAAACACTAACCATGACCCTAACCCTAACCCTAACCCTAACCCTAACCCTAACCCTAACCCTGACCTTAACCCAAACACTAACCCTAACCCAAACCCCAAATGTGTTAAAATTGTTGTTTTGGAGGCCTAGCTTTATCTCGGAAAGGATAAGTCTAGGAGGGTAACCGATTGGATTTTCGTATTAAGTTTTTTCACGAACTTCTCAAAAATCAAAGTTTTGGAGGGATGGGGGGTCAGGTTATGGTTTTTGGTACTTTTCATAGTCGATCTTTTCAATATTTCAACATGATCCTATGCTTCGTTCGGCTTGATGTTAAAAAATCGGCCCCGTTAGGGGTAGTACTTTTTGACAATTAAGCCCCTGGTGAAGACCGCAAGTCTTTATCTTTTGTAGTTTGGGAGTTGGTGTTAATTTCGGGGTTAGGCTTTACTCTCGCACAAACGTTTCTTCAGTGAGGTCGGAAAGTGCGGTCGTACACTTCAGTGATACCAATGAGTTTTCATCCTTTAGATCGCCTTTCCATCTTTTAGGAACAGTTAACTTTATGAAAATATCTCTATTCAAATCCATTCTACATCTGTTTGAAGATTGAGGTCAAAGGCACTTTTCATACTCTGTACTTAAAAATATTGTTGGAAATTTCTGACGCATGCGCAGTCACAAAAAAGGGCAGACATGCGCAGAAGTGACAATGGGCACCTCACTAACACTCGTCAAAGTACACTACCCTGTCCCAATCATTACCCTAATCCGTACCCTAACCCTAACCCTGACCCTAACCCTGACCCAAACCCTGACCCTTACCCTAACCCTAACCCTGACCCTAACCCAAACACTAACCATGACCCTAACCCTAACCCTAACCCTAACCCTAACCCTAACCCTAACCCTAACCCTAACCCTGACCTTAACCCAAACACTAACCCTAACCCAAACCCCAAATGTGTTAAAATTGTTGTTTTGGAGGCCTAGCTTTATCTCGGAAAGGATAAGTCTAGGAGGGTAACCGATTGGATTTTCGTATTAAGTTTTTTCACGAACTTCTCAAAAATCAAAGTTTTGGAGGGATGGGGGGTCAGGTTATGGTTTTTGGTACTTTTCATAGTCGATCTTTTCAATATTTCAACATGATCCTATGCTTCGTTCGGCTTGATGTTAAAAAATCGGCCCCGTTAGGGGTAGTACTTTTTGACAATTAAGCCCCTGGTGAAGACCGCAAGTCTTTATCTTTTGTAGTTTGGGAGTTGGTGTTAATTTCGGGGTTAGGCTTTACTCTCGCACAAACGTTTCTTCAGTGAGGTCGGAAAGTGCGGTCGTACACTTCAGTGATACCAATGAGTTTTCATCCTTTAGATCGCCTTTCCATCTTTTAGGAACAGTTAACTTTATGAAAATATCTCTATTCAAATCCATTCTACATCTGTTTGAAGATTGAGGTCAAAGGCACTTTTCATACTCTGTACTTAGAAATATTGTTGGAAATTTCTGACGCATGCGCAGTCACAAAAAAGGGCAGACATGCGCAGAAGTGACAATGGGCACCTCACTAACCCTCGTCAAAGTACACTACCCTGTCCCAATCATTACCCTAATCCGTACCCTAACCCTAACCCTGACCCTAACCCTGACCCAAACCCTGACCCTTACCCTAACCCTAACCCTGACCCTAACCCAAACACTAACCATGACCCTAACCCTAACCCTAACCCTAACCCTAACCCTAACCCTAACCCTGACCTTAACCCAAACACTAACCCTAACCCAAACCCCAAATGTGTTAAAATTGTTGTTTTGGAGGCCTAGCTTTATCTCGGAAAGGATAAGTCTAGGAGGGTAACCGATTGGATTTTCGTATTAAGTTTTTTCACGAACTTCTCAAAAATCAAAGTTTTGGAGGGATGGGGGGTCAGGTTATGGTTTTTGGTACTTTTCATAGTCGATCTTTTCAATATTTCAACATGATCCTATGCTTCGTTCGGCTTGATGTTAAAAAATCGGCCCCGTTAGGGGTAGTACTTTTTGACAATTAAGCCCCTGGTGAAGACCGCAAGTCTTTATCTTTTGTAGTTTGAGAGTTGGTGTTAATTTCGGGGTTAGGCTTTACTCTCGCACAAACGTTTCTTCAGTGAGGTCGGAAAGTGCGGTCGTACACTTCAGTGATACCAATGAGTTTTCATCCTTTAGATCGCCTTTCCATCTTTTAGGAACAGTTAACTTTATGAAAATATCTCTATTCAAATCCATTCTACATCTGTTTGAAGATTGAGGTCAAAGGCACTTTTCATACTCTGTACTTAGAAATATTGTTGGAAATTTCTGACGCATGCGCAGTCACAAAAAAGGGCAGACATGCGCAGAAGTGACAATGGGCACCTCACTAACCCTCGTCAAAGTACACTACCCTGTCCCAATCATTACCCTAATCCGTACCCTAACCCTAACCCTGACCCTAACCCTGACCCAAACCCTGACCCTTACCCTAACCCTAACCCTGACCCTAACCCAAACACTAACCATGACCCTAACCCTAACCCTAACCCTAACCCTAACCCTAACCCTAACCCTGACCTTAACCCAAACACTAACCCTAACCCAAACCCCAAATGTGTTAAAATTGTTGTTTTGGAGGCCTAGCTTTATCTCGGAAAGGATAAGTCTAGGAGGGTAACCGATTGGATTTTCGTATTAAGTTTTTTCACGAACTTCTCAAAAATCAAAGTTTTGGAGGGATGGGGGGTCAGGTTATGGTTTTTGGTACTTTTCATAGTCGATCTTTTCAATATTTCAACATGATCCTATGCTTCGTTCGGCTTGATGTTAAAAAATCGGCCCCGTTAGGGGTAGTACTTTTTGACAATTAAGCCCCTGGTGAAGACCGCAAGTCTTTATCTTTTGTAGTTTGGGAGTTGGTGTTAATTTCGGGGTTAGGCTTTACTCTCGCACAAACGTTTCTTCAGTGAGGTCGGAAAGTGCGGTCGTACACTTCAGTGATACCAATGAGTTTTCATCCTTTAGATCGCCTTTCCATCTTTTAGGAACAGTTAACTTTATGAAAATATCTCTATTCAAATCCATTCTACATCTGTTTGAAGATTGAGGTCAAAGGCACTTTTCATACTCTGTACTTAGAAATATTGTTGGAAATTTCTGACGCATGCGCAGTCACAAAAAAGGGCAGACATGCGCAGAAGTGACAATGGGCACCTCACTAACACTCGTCAAAGTACACTACCCTAACCCTAACCCTAACCCTAACCCTAACCCCTAACCCTAACCCCTAACCCTAACCCTAACCCTAACCCTAACCCTAACCCTAACCCTAAACCCTAACCCTAACCCTAACCCTAACCCTAACCCTAACCCTAACCCTAACCCTAACCCTAACCCCTAACCTAACCCTAACCCTAACCCTAACCCTAACCCTAACCCTAACCCTAAACCCTAACCCTAACCCTAACCCTAACCCTAACCCCTAACCCCTAACCCTAACCCTAACCCTAACCCTAACCCTAACCCTAACCTAACCCTAACCCTAACCCTAACCCTAACCCTAACCCTAACCCTAACCCTAACCCTAAACCCTAACCTAACCCTAACCCTAACCCTAACCCTAACCCTAACCCTAACCCTAACCCTAACCCTAACCCTAACCCTAACCCTAACCCTAACCCTAACCCTAACCCTAACCCTAAACCCTAACCCTAACCCTAACCCTAACCCTAACCCTAACCCTAACCCTAAACCCTAACCCTAACCCTAACCCTAACCCCTAACCCTAACCCCTAACCCTAACCCTAACCCTAACCCTAACCCTAACCCTAACCCTAACCCTAACCCTAACCCCAACCCTAACCCTAACCCTAACCCTAACCCTAACCCTAACCCTAACCTAACCCTAACCCTAACCCTAACCCTAACCCTAACCCTAACCCTAACCCTAACCCTAACCCTATCACCAATACCTTTCGAAAAAGAGGTAAACAGGAACTACGTCCAAATAGTTTGAATTTCTACGCTGGAATAACAATTTAAGCATTGAGCCTATAGGATGTACTACTTTATTATCGTCGTTGCTATGCTTGTTTTGCATTTTTCTATCGGCTGACCCTTTATCTTTTGAGAAGTATATAACTTCTTTCTTTGCAAATAAGCAGCAACACAGATAATTTGAAAATATAAGTTCAATAATTGCTCTTCATAATTAGCTAAATTTATTCTTTTCTTTTATCAAACATATTTAGCAGAAAACGTGAATACAAATATGCTTTATTTTTTTTTAGTAAATTGACTGAAATGAGAATGACATTGTTTTTTAACTGATATATAATGATTTTAACACATTTGTTTCCAATAAGTGAATGTGACTTACCACTGGTCTGTCTTCTTCTAAGTTTCCTTCCTGTTTAAATCCAAGAGAACGAGTAAATTAAAAGACGTATGAAAATTGTCACTTTATGTCACAAGTATTTTAATGATGTAATAAAGATTATCAATACCTTTTGAAAAAAAAGGATCTGACCTATTACCAAATAGCATCATCAGTTTGAAACCTACAAATTTAAAACTCTAAGTATACATGTGCATTTTATATTAGGCTAGATGTTTTAATTGTAACGTGAACAACGTTAGATAGACACGTGGACAAAGGCATCCATAAAATATTCCGATCTAATACGCTTTAAAGGTTTTTGATTTGTTTATGTATGCATATAGAATAAAACATCAGGTCTCCATGCTGTCGTTGACACTTGAATCGAAGTGTGGTTACACCGTGAGGTTGCCACATGAACCAAGGCAGACCGACGACCAAAAGGTCCCCGTCTGCGACCCGAAGTTTGATGCTACATGATATTCTGTTTTCATTTTATATTCATAGAATAATAGGAATCTGTTTTCTATGTAGTAGTTGATATATTGATAAAGTGAGATGTAGTAATAAGCAAAGAGACAACCACAAACACCTCTTAAAATTACTTGATAGGTGAGCACCAACACAGAAACTGGAGATATAGGCTAAATGATTGCTCGTCATACATGTATGGGACTTAATTTTTTATTATCATTGTACTAGTTTTTGCACGAAAACGTCACAAAAAAAACCTGTCTTACATCTTTCAATAAAGTTATGAAAATGAAAATGAATAGTTCTTATTAGCCATGGTATTCAAATAGCAAAAACGTTACTTACCAATAAATTTCACAAGTTATTGTTAGGTCAACTTAGTAAATCAAACTAGTGATCTTCATAATGACATTTGAAACCTTGCGAAAAGGATTTTGGAAAATACTTCTTAACCCTATAAATTCTAAAACTAGAATGAAATGTATATTATTCAGCAAATTGGGGGTACTAATCTATTTCAATCGTTGATATGCATTCTTTGCAAATTTTTTTCACAGTTTGACCCTTCTTTTTTCAGAAGTATATAACCTTTTTTAGGCAATTTAGCAACGACACAAACACTGGGGACTGGGGAAATACAAGTTAAATTATTGTCTTTAAAATTGGTTAATTTTATTCTTCATTTCTAACAATCACTTTTGCAATGAACGTAAATAAAAACAAACTTTACAATTTTGGTAGTACATTTACTCAAATGAGAAAGAACAAATGTTGTATATAGTCTTTTATATAATTTTTTTCTAATAATTAAATGTGACTTACCACTGGTCTCTCTTCTTCTGTGTTTCCCTCCTGTAAAAATCGAAGTGACACGAATAAAGGTATTTTTTAGTCAATGTTGTAATAAATATCACCAATACCTTTCGAAAAAGAGGTAAACAGGAACTACGTCCAAATAGTTTGAATTTCTACGCTGGAATAACAATTTAAGCATTGAGCCTATGGGATGTACTACTATATTATCGTCGTTGCTATGCTTGTTTTGCATTTTTCTATCGGCTGACATTTTATCTTTTGAGAAGTATTTAACTTCTTTCTTTGCAAATAAGCAGCAACACAGATAATTTGAAGTTATAAGTTCAATAATTGCTCTTCATAATTAGCTAAATTTATTCTTTTCTTTTATCAAACATATTTTGCAGAAAACGTGAATACAAATATGCTTTATTTTTTTTTTAGTAAATTGACTGAAATGAGAATGACATTGTTTTTTAACTGACATATAATGATTTTAACACATTTGTTTCCAATAAGTAAATGTGACTTACCACTGGTCTGTCTTCTTCTAAGTTTCCTTCCTGTTTAAATCCAAGAGAACGAGTAAATTAAAAGACGAATGAAAATTGTCACTTTATGTCACAAGTATTTTAATGATGTAATAAAGATTATCAATACCTTTTGAAAAAAAAAGGATCTGACATATTACCAAATAGCATCATCAGTTTGAAACCTACTAATTTAAAACTCTTAGTATACATGTGCATTTTATATTAGGCTAGATGTTTTAATTGTAACGTGAACAACGTTAGATAGACACGTGGACAAAGGCATCCATAAAATATTCCGATCTAATACGCTTTAAAGGTTTTTGATTTGTTTATGTATGCATATAGAATAAAACATCAGGTCTCCATGCTGTCGTTGACACTTGAATCGAAGTGTGGTTACACCGTGAGGTTGCCACATGAACCAAGGCAGACCGACGACCAAAAGGTCCCCGTCTGCGACCCGAAGTTTGATGCTACATGATATTCTGTTTTCATTTTATATTCATATAATAATAGGAATCTGTTTTCTATGTAGTAGTTGATATATTGATAAAGTGACATGTGGTTATAAGCAAAGAGACAACCACAAACACCTCTTAAAATTACTTGATAGGTGAGCACCAACACAGAAACAGGAGATATAGGCTAAATGATTGCTCGTCATACATGTAGCTGGATGTTTTAATTGTAACGTGAACAACGTTAGATAGACACATGTACAAATACATCTGTGGAACAGTTCCGATCTGATACGCTTTAATTTTTTTTAGGATTTGTTCATATATCCATATAGAATAAAACATCAGGTCTCCATGCTGTCGTTGACACTTGAATCGAAGTGTGGTTACACCGTGAGGTTGCCACATGAACCAAGGCAGACCGACGACCAAAAGGTCCCCGTCTGCGACCCGAAGTTTGATGCTACATGATATTCTGTTTTCATTTTATATTCATATAATAATAGGAATCTGTTTTCTATGTAGTAGTTGATATATTGATAAAGTTATATGGGTTAAAAAGCAAAGAGACAACCACAAACACCTCGTGAAAATACTTGAATGGTGAGCACCAACACAAAAAATGGAGAATATAGGCTAAAAGATTGCTATTCAATTGGGTGTTATTTTTTTTTTATTTGAAATTGTTTTGCACGAAAACTTCACAAAAAACCTGACTTACATATTTCAATAAAGTTATAGAAATGAAAGAGAATTGTTCTTATCAATCATTGTATTCAAATAACAAAAACCGTTGCTTACCACTAAATGTCACAAATTATTGTTAAGTCAAATTAGTATATCAAACTAGTGATCTTCATACTAACATTTGAAACCTTACAAAAGGGAATTAGGAAAATACGTTTTAACCCTACAAATTCTAAAACTAAGTGAAATGTATATTATTCAGCTTATGGGAGTGTTACTCTGGTATTGTCGTTGATATGATTTTTTGGCAATTTTTTATAATGTGCCTCTTTTTATTTTCAGAAGTATATATCCTTTTCTTTCCAATTAAGCAACAACACAAATACTTGGGGAATAAAAATTAATTTATCGTCTTTAAAATTTGTTAATTTTATTCTTCACTTTTAACAATCATTTTTGCAATAAACGTTAATAAAAAAGATGCTTTACAATTTTGTTAGTAAATTTACTCAAATGAGAATGAAAAAAAATTTGTTTAACTGTTGTATAAAGGTTTTTTACATATTTATTTCTAATACTTAAATGTTACATACCACTGGTCTATCTTCTTCTGTGTTATCCTCCTATATAAATCAAAGTGAGACGAATAAAAGAAAAAATATCACTAAATGTCACAGGTAATTTTTAGTCAATGTTGTAATGAATAGAACTAGTAACTTTCAAAAAAGGAGTAAACAGAAAACACGTCGAAATGCTTTGAATTTCTACACTGGAATGACAATTTAAGCATTGAGCCTATGGGAGGAACTACTATATTATCGTCGTTGCTATGCTTTTTTTGCATTTTTCTATCGACTGACCCTTCATCTTTTGGGAAGGATATAACTTTTTCGTTTGAAATAAGCAGCAACACAGACACTGGGGGAATAAAAGTTAAATGGTTGCTCTTCATAATTGGTTAAATTTATTCTTTACTTTTAACAATCATGTTTTGCAAAAAACTTAATTAAAAAATGCTTTACAATTGTTCAGTTAATTGACTGAAATGAGAATGACATTATTTTTTAACTGACGTATAATGCTGTTCACATATTTGGGTCCAATAATTAAATGTGACTTACCACTGGTCTCTCTTCTTCTATATTTCCTTCCTGTATAAATCCAAGAAACAATATAATAAAAAGAAGAATAAAAATCGTCGCTAAATGTCACAGGTAATCTTTTTAATGTTTTAATTAATACCTTTTGAAAAAAGATTAAACAGAAAATACGTCCAAACACTTGAAGTTCCTATAATGGAATGAAAATTTCAACATTGAACCTATTGGAGGTACTACTATGTTGATATTATTTTTTTGCAATTTTAAATCGGCATATCTTTTCAGAAGTTAATACCTTTCTTTGTCTTTGCAATTTATCAACAGCACAGAAATTAGGTATGGTGGTAAAATGATTGCTTTTTAAAATTCAATCATGTTTGGAAAAAAATCTTTTTTAATTCGTAGGTAAAGGATCATAAGGTCAATAAAGACAATTTGTTGGCCCCAAAATACAGCAGTTTTACAAATATAAATACTTTAAGCTATGTATTGAAAAGTAAAAACAGTGTTTTTTGTTTTGGACAAAGCAAACGCTCATGTGTCGAGTACTAGCATAATAGAGTCCTATAAAGTCATATATACTGCATCTGTGCTAATTGCATTGACTGTATATTCAAAAGTGTCTCGCTCTCTACCTGTGTCTAAGCCTTGTACAAATAACATTGATATTTTCAGACAATGCATAGTTATTCTATAAATACAATTACTGAAATCTCCAAAATGTTAGCATTTTTGATAATTTATTAATGATTTCAGTCTAAAATATGAGTTGTCGCATTAATGCTCTTTCTTAATAATTTAATGTTATTTGTATTTGATGATGATACATAACATATATATTTATATATAAAGGTGAAGAAGAACACGCATGCGGCTACTGTCATTTTTGACAAATAAACTCATCATAGAAATCAGGACTAAATTTTGTATATACGCCAGACGCGCGTTTCTTCTACAAAAGACTCATCAGTGACGCTCGAATCCAAAAAAGTTTAAAAAAAAAAAAAACAGCAACAAAGTACGAAGTTAAAGAGCATCTAAAAAGTGACATAGTATGGCATATTTGATAATTTTTCTTTATGTCATCTTACATTTGAGTGTCTTGAATAACAAAACCAGTTCTTATATTTAACCAAAAATAGATACCCCAAAGATGATTGTGGCCAAGTTTGGATTAATTTGGCCCAGTAGTTTCAGAGGAGAAGATTTTTGTAAACGATAACTAAGATTTACGAAAAATGGTTAAAAATTGACTATCAAGGGCAATAACTCCTAAAGAGATCAACAGACCATTTCGGTCACTTGACTTATTTGTAAATCTTACTTTGCTGAACATTATTGCTATTTCAAGTTTATCTCTATCTATAATAATATTCAAGATAATAACAAAAAACAGCAAAATTTACTTAAAATTACCAATTCAGGGGCAGTAACCCAACAACGGATTGCCCAATTCATCTGAAAATTGCAGGACAGATAAATCTTGACCTGATAAACATTTTGACCCATGTCAGATTTGCTATAAATACTTTGGTTTTTGAGTTATAAGCCAAAAACTGCATTTTACCCCTATGTTCTATTGTTAGCCATGGCGGCCATATTGGTTGATTGGCCGGGTCATCGGACACATTTTTTTAATTAGATTCCCCAATGATGCGTGTGGCCAAGTTTAGTTTAATTTGGCCAAGTAGTTTCAGAGGAGAAGATTTTTGTAAAAGTTAACGACTACGGACGACGACGGACGCCGGACGCAAAGAGATGTGAAAAGCTCAATTGGCCCTTCGGGCTAGGTGAGCTAAAAAGTTAAAGAAAAGATCTTTCAGACGCATGACCAAATTAAAGATAGCTTATAAAATATGGATGTTATGAAAAGTTGCAAGCCATTTCAGTGCACATTATAATTCTTACGGACTTTTAAAAGTTATTCAGGCCCGGTTTTATTATAATCTATTCCATTATGAGAGATATATTTAAACGGTTTTCCGCTTTAAAAAGATAAAGAAAAGATCTTTCAGATGCATTGATAAAAGTAGAGATAGCTGATAAAATATGGATGTTATGAAAATGTTAGCAAGCCATTTCAGTGCACATTTAAATGCATTACGGACTTTTAAAAGATATAAAGACCTGGTTTTATTATCAACCATTTAATTATAAAAGATATCTTTAAACAGTTTTTTGCTTTAAAAAGATAAAGAAAAGATCTTTCAGATGCATTAATAAAATTAAAGATAGCTTATGAAATATGGATGTTATGAAAATGTTTGCAAGCCATTTCAGTGCACATTTAAATGCATTGCGGACTTTTAAAAGTTATTAAGGCCCGGTTTTATTATTTACTATTTAATTATAAGAGATATCTTTAAACGGTTTTCTGCTTTAAAAACACAAAGGCAAGATCTTTCAGATGCATTAACAAATTTAGAGATAGCTTATAAAATATCTATCTTATTTAAAAGTTTGCAAGCCATTTCAATTCACATTATAATTATTACGGACTTTTAAAAGTTATTCAGGCCCGGTTTTATTTTTACCTATTCCATTATAAGAGATATCTTTAAACGGTTTTCTGCTTTAAAAAGATAAAGGAAAGATCTTTCAGATGCATTAATAAAAGTAGAAATAGCTTATAAAATATGGATGTAATGAAAAAGTTTGCAAGCCATTTCAGTGGAAATTATAATTCTTGCGGACTTTCAAAAGTTATTCAGGCCCGGTTTTATTAGTACCAATTCCATCATAAGAGATATCTTTAAACGGTTTTCTGCTTTAAAAAGATAAAGAAAAGATCTTTCAGATGCATTAATAAAAGTAGAGATAGCTTATTAAATATGGATGTTATGAAAATAATTGCAAGCCATTTCAGTACACATTTAAATGCATTGCGGACTTTTAAAAGTTATTGAGGCCCGGTTTTAATATTAACTATTTTATTATAAGAGATATCCTTAAACGGTTTTCTGCCTTAAAAAGATAAAGAAAATATCTTTCAGACGCATTAACAAAATTAAAGATAGCTTATGAAATATGGATGTTATGAAAAAGTTTGCAAGCCATTTCAGTGCAAATTATAATTCTTACGGACTTTTAAAAGTTATTCAGGCCCGGTTTTATTAGTACCTATTCCATCATAAGAGATATCTTTAAACGGTTTTCTGCTTCAAAAAGATAAAGAAAAGATCTTTCAGATGCATTAACAAAAGTAGAGATAGCTTATAAAATATGGATATTATGAAAATAATTGCAAACCATTTCAGTGCAATTTAAATGCATTGCGGACTTTTGTAAGTTATTAAGTCCCGGTTTTATTATTAACTATTTAATTATAAGAGATATCTTTAAACGGTTTTCTGCTTTAAAAAAATAAAGAAAAGATCTTTCAGATGCATTAATAAAAAAAGAGATAGCTTATAAAATATGGATGTTATGAAAATAATTGCAAGCCATTTCAGTGCATATTGTAATTATTATGGACTTTTAAAATTTTGTTCAGGCCCGGTTTTATTTTTACCTATTCCATTATAAGAGAAATCTTTAAACGGTTTTCTACTTTAAAAAGATAAAGAAAAGATCTTTCAGATTCTTTAATAAAAAAAGAGATAGCATATAACATATGGATGTTATGAAAATAATTGCAAGCCATTTCAGTGCACATTTAAATGCATTACGGACTTTTAAAAAGATATTAAGGCCCGGTTTTATTATTAACCATTTAATTATAAGAGATATCTTTAAATGGTTTTCTGCTTTAAAAAGACAACGAAAAGATCTTTCAGACGCATTAACAAAACTAAATATAGCTTATAAAATATGGATGTTATTAAAAAGTTTGCAAGCCATTTCAGTGCAAATCATAATTCTTACGGACTTTTAAAAGTTATTCAGGCCCGGTTTTATTAGTACCTATTCCATCATAAGAGATATCTTTAAACGGTTTTCTGCTTTAAAAAGATAAAGAAGAGATCTTTCAGATGCATTAATAAAAGTAGAGATAGCTTATAAAATATGGATTTTATGAAAATAGTTGCAAGCCATTTCAGTGCACATTTAAATGCATTGCGAACTTTTAAAAGTTATTAAGGCCTGGTTTTATTATTAACTATTTCATTATAAGAGATATATTTAAACGGTTTTCTGCTTTAAAAAGAAGAAGAAAAGATCTTTCAGACGAAGCAACAAAACTAAATATAGCTTATAAAATTTGGATGTTATTAAAAAGTTTGCAAGCCATTTCAGTGCAAATTATAATTCTTACGGACTTTTAAAAGTTATTCAGGCCCGGTTTTATTAGTAACTATTCCATTATAAGAGATATCTTTAAACGGTTTTCTGCTTTAAAAAGATAAAGAAAAGATCTTTCAGATGCATTTATAAACTTAGAGATAGCTTCAAATAAAAGCCAACATATCCTTTAATAAATCTTTAGGTGTAACTAAAAACTTAAATAAAAATTGACTTTAACTACCAACTCCTCAAATTATATTTACTTTTTGTTTCAATAATAGGAAAAAAAACATTACTTACCACAGGTCTTATTTCATCTGTATTTCCTTCCTGTATAAATCCAAGATGAATATGTATTCAGAAGACGCAAAAAATAATTTCACACAAGTTATTATCAGGTCAATGTTTTTTCGAACTAGAAGTAACAGAAAAAAACGTCCAAGCACTCTGAATTTCAAAACTAGAATGAACTGCATAGAATTGAGCCTATGGGAGGTACTACTAATTTATCATCGTTGATATGACATGCTTGCAAGTTTTTATCGGCCTACCTGTTATATTTCCAGAATTATCCAATGGGAATTCAAGCTAACACATCATTGACATTAAAAGCCATTTATTTAAGATTTATGGTTATAAACAGTTATTAATTGTGGAGATTGATAAATTCACACGCAATTTATAATGTTTGGAGGTTTTTGAAAACTTAAACAAAGAATGAAGTTTCTTCTGATTACATCAGTGTCGATAAAAGTTTAATCCTTTAAAGTTATAAAACTAATGGTCATTTGATTTACAACCAATCAGTCTTAAACTTAATTATATAAAGTTATATTTCAATTCAGGACAGTTCTAAAACGGTGTGTCTATGGGAAATAAATTAAAGTAGCCGTTCTTAAACATTTTGGTGTAACATGGTTTTCAATTATCAAAGTTGTGTATCCTTATAATCTTAAAAATCATTTTTATTATCTTAATCGCCACCATAAAATTAACAAATTACAAGTATAATTGCTGCAATTATTAATTTTGGATCCTCAAGGCTCTTCAACTTTGTTCTTGTTTGGCTTTTTAAAAATGTGTAATGAGCGACACTGATGAGTCTTATGTAGACGAAACGCGCGTCTTATAATCCTGGTACCTTTGATAATTATTTACTTTAATAAAATAAGAAATATTTATAATTTTAAACAATGCGAACAACAACTGAAACATTTTTTACTGATGTTCTTTAACCGTAATTAAAAATAAATATTCCTTAACTACATCAGCTACAACAATACAATGGTGATCAATGATTTTCATTAAAATAAAGAAATAATTGAATTCTTATTTAACAAAATCAAAAGTTGATGCATATGTATCTTTCAACTACCAACATTTTATTCAAACTTAATTACCAAAAGACATTTACAAAGAATGATTGGAATTGAGCATATTTTATGAAAAAAATCTTGATGTACAAAAAATACTGAATCTAATGTTGGCTCCTGATTTGTATTTACAATAACTGCATTCTTGTTCTACTGAAACAAAACTTGAAGTATTTAAGTTCTGATTATATCTTGATTCTTAAGACAAACTTATAATGAAGCCTTAAAAAATGTTATTACAAATAAAAAAAACCATCATCTTTTATCAAAAGAAGAATAGTTTTGCTAAATCTTAACAAAGTAAACATCCTTTTAGTATATCTTCTCTGATAACCTTTAAATTTAATGGGGGAAAAAAATTCCGACATCATTTGAAAATATAGCTCAACATATAGACTTCTTATACGTTCTGGTATTTCACATCCAATTTTTTATGGAAATCTTCTTTATAAAGCACAAAAATGTCAGTATTTCCCTTAGAAACTATTAAAACCTTTAAAAAGACGTATTAAAAAGGGATATAGATACGAAACTGTTGTCAGGTCATTAAAGATTGCATATTTTGGCGTTAATATTGATTCACTTATAGGGTCTTTGCATCGGAACTGAACTCATTTATTCAAAAACTAGTTGTTGGCATGCCACGGGTTATGTTCTTTTCATATATGTTATGATGGTATGATACGAAACCTCTAACGGGAAGGATTGTGCCTGATATTCATATGATGAAGACATAATCTTTCAATCAGTTTGATTGAAGTCAAGTCTGGAGCTGGCATGTCAGTTAACTGCTAGCAGTCTGTTGCTATTTATGTATTATTGTCATTTTGTTTATTTTCTTTGGTTACATCTTCTGACATCAGACTCGGATTTCTCTTGAATTGAATTTTGATGTGTGTATTGTTATGCGTTTACTTTTCTACATTGGCTAGAGGTATAGGGAAGGGTTAAGATCTCATAAACATGTTTAACCCCGCTGCATTTTTGCGCATGTCCCAAGTCAGGAGCCTCTAGCCTTTGTCAGTCTTGTATTATTTTTAATTTTAGTTTCTTGTGTACAATTTGGAATTTAGTATGGCGTTCATTATCACTGAACAAGTATATAATTGTTTAGGGGCCAGCTGAAGGACGCCTCCGGGTGCGGAAATTTATCGATACAATGAAGACCTGTTGATGACCTTGTGTTGTTGTCTTTTCTGTGGTCGGGTTGTTGTCTCTTTGACACATTCCCCATTTCCATTCTCAATTTTATTGTTCAACAAAAACCAAATATTTTGCTTATCTATCCTTCAAGAATTAAACATTTTATTCAAAATAACTTATGAAAAGGCATGTCAAACGACTGATAGCAATTGAGGTTGATTTATTTAAATTATACGAAGAAGTATTTTGATTTCAGACAACGCCTACAAAAATTTAGTATCTTTTCCCTTAAATTCAATCTATTTAATGAAAAACAACTAATTCTGATGTTCATAAAGTACTGAAATATTATGACAGTTATGTGAATCAAAATAAAGCAATAACTTCTTTTTAACAAAAACCAAACTTTGAGTATTTTTATTCTGATGAGATATAAATTCTTAGAAAAGAATTATATGAAGGCTTTTAAAATAACTAATTCCAAATACAAGAGAGCATAATTTTTTATAAAAAGAAGAAAAATTGTGGTAACTTTGAAAAATGCAAACACCATTTTAGTATATTTTCTCTGATATTCTTTGAATTTTATGAAAAATCAACCAATCCTTAACAAAACAGAGTACACCAATTCAATGGTGACCAATAGTTTCCATGAACATGAAGAAATGATTGCATTCTTGTTCAACAAAAACAAAAGTTTAAGAATATCTATCCTTCAAAAATTAACATTGTATTCAAAATAACTTATCAAAAGGCATATTTAAAGGCTGATTGCAATTAAAGTTGCGTTATTTGAAAAATTAGAAGAAATATTTGCATTCTATGCAACACGTACACACATTTAGTATTTTTTCCCTTCAATTCAATATATTAAATGAAAAACGACCAATCCTGATGTTCAAAAAGTACTGAAATCTTATGGCTGTTTATTATGTGTATTAAAATAAAGCAATAACTGCATTCTTTTTCAACAACGTTTTATATTAGATTTGAATTGTAATTAGTTAATATAATTGTACATTTTTCATATAGATACTGAGTACTTCAAATATTTTATTTTATTACTGCAAAAGAAAAAACATAATATTGCACTGAAGCCAAACTATAGGGCCCAATTTCATTCTAAATATATATAAAAAGAAGATATGGTATGAATGCCAATGAGACAACTGTCCACAAGAGCCGAAAATAGAAACACTAATAAAATAATTATGTTATTTGTATTTAAACGCTTCAAATAATAATCTAAAAATATGAAAACTTAATAGAAATTTGTGTCGAATTCTTTTCAATATCACAAGTTCAGAAATATGAATGAAGAACACTTACTTATCCAATAAAACATTGGAAAATGGTGTGAGCAAACAATCATATCCTAATGCTGCCTACTTTTGTGCATTTCTAACCAGCTCGACTAGCGAAGTGTACAAATTTTCAAATAAATAATATAATTATTCTACAAAATCCCCCCTTTTTTTAATTGGATACAACCGCTTGTTTTTCATTTTAAATCTTCTTAATATTTTGTAAAACTGTTAAAATAACTAATTAAACATACTTTTGAAGATCTGTCAAATTAATGTATATTAATACATGTAATTTTAGAAATATTATTAACAAACGACTTTATATGAAGAAGAAATCACTTACTATGCATACATTCCAGAGTTTACTTATTGCCTAAAGTTATGTTCGGCAATAGGATGAATAATCATCTTCAAATTTCAGGAAATAAGCTTAATGCCTGAAAATTTCAGGCAATAACTGAATGCCTAGGGGTTAGCTTATTGCCTAGGATTTAAGTTTATTACCTAATTTCACTTATTGCCGTTAACATATACAACACACCGAATTAAGACAAAATAAAAAGTTAGGGTGAGAGCAAGTTATGAAAATTGTGTCACTCCTGACTGATTCTTATGGGTAGAGAGAAAAAATTTCTAGTGCAGTGTTGTAGTCCACTTGAATTTTTGTCCATCTGATGATTTACGCCTATTTTAAGTGATTTGTATAGGTTTTTCATATGTTGTAATGTTATACCACTGTCCCAGGTTTGGGGGATGAATGGGATCCCGCTAACATGTTAAACTCCACCCGATTCTGTATGTAAGTGCCTGTCCTAAGTCAAGAGCCTGTAATTCAGTGGTTGTTGTTTGTTAATGTGATACATGTTTGATTTTCGTTTATTTTTTGTACACATATAAGACCGTTAGTTTTTACGTTTGAATTGTTTTACTCTGTCATTTCGGGATTTTGTATAGCGTAATACACGGCATGGGCTTTGCTCATTGTCGAAAACCGTACGGTGACCTATAGTTGTTTATCACTGTTTCATTTTGGTCACAAGTGGAGATTTGTCCCATTACTAATCAAACCACATCTTCCTTTTTTTTATATTTACGAAAAGTGTTTTTATAAATATAAGGGTGATAATTGACCACGCTATGATATTCATATGTAAATGTATACTGATGTATTGGTTTCAGAAATGATAAAAATTTAACATTGTAATGGAATGATTTCGTACA
Organism: Mytilus galloprovincialis; assembly: GCF_965363235.1. Taxonomy (NCBI): domain Eukaryota; kingdom Metazoa; phylum Mollusca; class Bivalvia; order Mytilida; family Mytilidae; genus Mytilus; species Mytilus galloprovincialis. The sequence continues at coordinate 102,818,434 of NC_134842.1, forward strand.
TTAAACTTCAAGGATTAATCTTTAGTTTTCATCAGATTGACTGTGTGTGCTCAATCAAATCAATGGACGAAGGCGTCATTTTAAAGAATCCTTAGAATGATTCTGATGTAAAGGAGTAAATGCTTACCTTTTATGAAAATTTCTCCACAATGGTATTATATATCAATCACAAGATAAACACTTATCCGACGATCAACTAAGGATCAACAGAAGCGTTTTGTGAACTGTACATGCGCACACATAATTTGAATGTCAACAGCAACCTTTAGATAATATTCATTATAACCTTAACTTTTGGATGTTACCTTAACCTTTTAATAAAACTATCACCTTTATCATCAATTTTAACCTTTAAACTTGAACTAGACTCGATATCTGTATGCATTCACATATTTTGTCATTAACAAATCCTGAAGTAAATAGTACTTACCTTTAACCGCCAAGGAAACTGGTCATATTCTCCTTTAAAGTATGTGAATGTTACTTCTTCACCTTCGCTGATTGTTCTTTTAGCATAGAAACAAAGATGGGGAAGACCACCGACCATTATTCTCTTAACAATAGAGTTACTATCATTCTCGTCATCGTTTACTAGCCTTCCCAAGGATTTGTCGTCATTAGATGCATCGATCCTGCAATGATGGAAAGAACATCTTACTGTTAAACTGTAGCTTAATGATGCGAATATAACAAATTAACTTAAGTTATGATTCCAGTGAATTGTAAAAGTTATGGGTTTTTAGGTTACGGTATAATGATAAGTTCAAAGATTAAGGTTACCATTAACTAGAACGGTTAAAGTTAAAGGTAAGACTTAACTATTAAGGTTAATAATTTATGTTAGAAGCAAATGTGATGGTTAAAAGGTAAATATTAAGATAATAGGTATAGTTTCAGTTTGAAGTTTGCTGTAAGTTAAAGGCAAACAAAAATGTTATAGATCAGTGATAATAAACAGTCGGTGAAAGGTTTGAGGTCATTTTCGATACATTAAAATACATCAAGGTAGGAATCAGGCCAGAACTGGTTTAATTTCTGGTATTCTTGATTTGGATAAATGATGAGTTATAAATCAACTTAAAGAAATATATCTAAATAGCGTGATACAAATATTAAAGATCTGAAGCACATGTTTTTCTTCTATTTTACTAAAAAGGATCGTTTATAAAGTCGACTCTATACGAAAAAAGCAATTGTGTGATAGAAAGGAGCAGATTATTGCAATTGAAATATCGAAGTTTCTTGCAATTGCATGAATACCAAAATTCAAGAAATGAATAATCAACACAAAAAAAAAAAACTTATTGTTTTCCTTCAGGCGGTACGGTACGCGAGCCTCAAATGAAAGGATAGAATTGGCTCATTTTGCCAAAACCTATTGTATAGTAATATATGTTCCAAAGTATACTAAAAACGATAGGTCATCATGTAATTTATCAAGCTACAGGTTGTGGCACATTGTGTATGGCTTAGACGGATAATACCATCAGTATGCAATTAGAAGCTACACTTCTTGATAGAATAGTAAAATAAAACACACAAAATTAAGAATATCAAAATAAGGTATAAAGTCAACATACGTTTTTTTCCCGGTTAAATACGAAATTGGAAAATTCCGTGTAAATTTCTTCAGAAGATGCACTTTTCCAGAGTTTACACCCATTCAAATGGCATTTTTTTTTAAACCAAAATTAATTGCGAATTCTTTTTTTTCAAATGACAGTGTTCATTCAGTTATCTGCAGTTTTGTATGATATTTTTTTTAATTAATTAACAGACACTAGACATTAGGTTCACTGATTTTTTACAAGATGGCGAAATATCCCAATACCACTTTAATGTCATATACGTGTTCAAACCGCTACCATATAGTTTTGAAGTCGACAAGAAAAATAAAATCATTTAGCATAAAAAGTTTAAACTTACCAACATTTTCTTGAATTCCAAAGAAACTCGAATGCATACTCGTTGAAGCCTGGATCAACTGTTGTTAAATTTCCGCGATATTCAAACAGAAACTCGCCTTTTTCAATCGGTTTTGTCGTAAACACACCTCTTCCTTTTATAAATGGTAAACGACAAATATACACATCAAACAGCTCAAAAAAATTTAAACTACATAACGATGATTGATTGATTAGGTCAAATATAATATTAATTAGTTTGTTAGTAAACTATATTTTTTTTCGAAAAAGAAATCATTTTAGAAAATATTTTCATCACAAATAGTTGAATACTTATACTAGAGAAAGTGTATAATTTGAAATTTATTATTTTCAAAATTTTTAGCAAAGTATGAAGAAAAAAATTTCACCGCATTTTTATGAATTTAATGCATATTAAAATAAAGAAAAACACTTCTTTAAAGATCAAATCGAGAACAGAAAACTTGAAATACAAAGGTTAAAGGTACCGCAAATGAATATAAATTGAAGACACACAAGTCATCCGTAATTTAACTTTTCTGAAACACCTATTCAGGATTACAATGAAACGACATATTAACACACTGAAAAATAAAACAGTTTACGCATAAGGTCTAAATAAACAGAATAACTAATATTTACCTTTTATGTCGTCAATCTTTCTTACCAAAAACCCTTCTCGATCTGATTTACTATTTATATAATCTTCAATTTTTAATATTCTTCTATTTGATCTTCGCAAATCTACAAATTTCAGAATAAATCCTTTACTGCACTCATTCAAGTGTATAAATAAGAAATTTTAGATAGTCTTCACGGTGCTTGGACTCTTTACGTACATTATTATAAGCTTGTTATTTAAGTTAAATACATTCATCTTAAGGTTTATACATCGTGTACATAATACTTGTATCATAATTTAAAAAATTGGATACTCCGAGTTCCACATTTCTGATTAAAAAAGGACGAAAGATACCAAAGGGTATCAACTGAAAACAAACTGACAACGCCATGCCTAAAATGAATAAAGGAATACACAAAACCTAGTACAAAATGCATGGTTGGAAAGCGTTGTACAGAATTCCTTAACATAATGTTAACTACATTCAATTCTGGTAATATAGAACACCAACAGAGACCAAATAATCTATCTATACTCAAACGAAAAGTCGGAGTCAGTTAAATAATAAAATATTTCGTTGGGAAAGCTTACGCCATGTATCCAAAATGTCGACTGAGAAGTGATTAAAACAAAACATATTCATACAAAATCTGGTCTCAATTGTTTAATATAAATACCAAAAGCCTGCGTCCATTTGTAAAACAAACGAATGTTACTTACCTGTTTTAAGTAATTTATAATCCATAACACAAAATGTATAGAAGTGTCCTTTCTACTCATAACTTCCTTTAATTCGTCAGTTTGCACACGCACCTTTACCAGGTGTACATGCGCAAAGATGAAATCTTGTCTTAAACTTAACTGTAACCATACTGTTTACCGTTGACCTTATTCACAACCCTAATCCTTTACCGTCCAAGAATATTACCTTCAATCAACCTTACAATTAAACTACCATGATATACCCTAAAATTGACATTAACCTTCACCTTTTTCTTACCTTTAACCTTAACCTTAACCTTAACCGTAACCTAAACATAAACCTTCACTTTCTCTTACCTTGAATTAACAAATAAGCTACCTCAACTATAAACAATACGTTTAAAACATACCTTCACTTTAACCTTAAACTTAAGCTTAACATTCACATTAATGTTAACCTAAACCTTAACTCTTTTATATCTTCAATTAACCTTAAAAAAGAGAGACGAATGATATCAGAGGGACAGTCCAACAAATAGATCGAAAATGAATTGAAAACGATTTTGCAAAATAAGAAAAACACCAATAGACCAATACTAGTTCACATAAGAGTACTTCCACCTGTGATCTGAATTTCAACTATCAATGCATAAACATTGAGGTAAAAGCATACCTTACCCTGTAAAAATCACCACAAAAAAAAAATACAAATTTTATGCTTATCTAGCAATATACATGTACTGAACAAGAAGATGGTATAAAGTTGCAAAAATAACTGACTGTCATTTTGGATCAGTAAGAACGAGAGGAATGAGTTCAACAATTGGTCTTATGAATGAACTGGGTTTGTTGTCTCTAATAGTTCGAATTTCCACTTTTCGGATTTTCATGTCGGCACTGGGGAAAACTTTTGTTACTATTGCCATCGGCCACTGTGGTCTTGGTAACTCTTTGTCCCTCATGAGAACTATGTCTCCTATATTTAAGTCCTTTATCGGCAATTCCCACTTTTTCCTTACTTGAAGTGTATGTAAATATTCTTTATTCCATTTTGACCAGAATTCATCTGCGAGTCCTTGAACCATCTTCCACTGACTACGTAGCATGTCCTTAGTTCCAAATTGTAGCATAGTTTGTTCATCCTGTCCTTTCTTGTGTGTTAAGAGCATAGACGGAGATAATACTTCCGGGTTATCCGGGTCAGTAGAGACAGATACTAACGGCCTTGAATTCACAATAGCACTGACCTCTGCCATTAGAGTAACTAAAATTTCATGTGTGAGTCTATTTTTCTCACGAATGAGCATGCAAGCTAAAATCCTTCTACTTAAACCTATCATCCTTTCCCATGATCCACCAAAATGTGAAGCATGCGGAGGGTTGAATTTCCATATAGTTCCGTATTGTGATAGCATTATATCAACAGTGCCCTTTTCAATGAATTCAGCTGTGATTCCTAAATCTTGTATTGCACCAACAAAATTTGTTCCTCTATCTGATCGAATAAGTTTAACAGATCCTCTGATAGCAATGAAACGACGATATGCATTGATAAAACTGGCGCTACTCATTTCTTCTATGACTTCAATATGTATCGCTCTTGAAACCAAACATGTGAATAATATTGCCCATCTTTTCTGATTGATTGATGAGCCTCTAGTTTTTCTATGGATGATTTGGTATGGTCCAAAAGTATCGATTCCCACAAAGGTAAAAGGAGGTCCTGGAGTGAGTCTATCTTCCGGAAGGACAGACATCTTTTGTACTTTAAACTGACCTCGCAATTTCTTACATGTGACACATTGTCTGATGATTGTAGAAACTAGCCTTTTACGGCCTATAACCCAAAAGCCTCCTGAACGCAAGGCTCCTTCAGTCATGTGTCTGCCTTGATGACATGTCAATTCATGATAGTGACGCGTCAGTAACACAGCTAAATGATGTTTCTTTGGAATAATTATTGGCTGAAGATGTAGCTCAACAGTTTTTGCATGTCGTATACGTCCACCAACTCTAAGAATATTATGTTTGTCTAACACAGGTGAAAGCGACAATAAATTTGACGTATGAAGTAACTGACCAACAGAACTAATTGCATTGATATCGTTTAAAAATGCCTCTGCTTGCACTGTTTTGATGATAAATTGTTCCACTTCTTGTCGAGAAGGTGGACTCTCTTGATGTAACTTTCTAATAAACGCTTTAAGAAACTGAATAGCTCTAACTAGACTTTTCCAAGATGCAAGCCGAGAAAACCTACTTGACAATCCTACTTCCTCATTAATGTCAGTTTTATTAGTAACTACAGACGGACGGACTTCTTTATCATCATTTGGGTCGACAAGAGGATACATTTGTTTTCCAATATCTGAATCTTGACTCAAGAATGTTGGTCCCTGCAGATAGACTGAACTGGGTAAATCTACAGTATTAAGGCTTCTTGTTGCTACATCTGCTGGATTCAGATCAGTTGAAATGTAGCTCCATTGGCTAGGAGAACTTGATGTTCTTATTCGGTTAACTCGGTTGCTCACATAAACATAAAATCTACGTGTTTCATTAGTTAAATAACCTAAAACAACCTTACTGTCAGTATAAAAATAAAAACAAGTCGAGTCTAATTTGAGGTGTTCTTTCAAAGTATCTGCAATCTCGACGGAAAGGACAACTGCACATAACTCTAAACGCGGAATTGTGTGGCCGTGTACTGGCGACACTTTAGCTTTGCCCATCAGAAAGGAGACTTCACTTTTATTCTCATCAAACAATTTCAAATAAGCCACAGATGCTATCGCGTCCTTTGACGCATCACTGAATACATGAACCTCCAAATGTGTAGAGTTTAAAAATGATATATCTGAATATCTACGTGGTATTTGTAAGTTTTGAAGATGAACCAATGAGGATACCCAATTTTCCCATCTTACTTACAAATGATCAGGGAGATCTTCATCCCAATTTGCAGGTCCAGATTCTGACATCATCTCTCGGAGAATTAGTTTTCCATTCATTGTAATTGGAGACGCAAACCCAATAGGGTCAAATATGCTATTAATGACCGACAATGCACCTCTGCGAGTGTACGGCTTTTTCTCTGAAGACACTTTGAATGTAAATTGATCGACAGAAATGTCCCATGAAAGTCCTAGGCTGCGTTGTACAGGAGGAGTTTCAGATCCAAGGTCCAGGTCCTTGAGGTCTGAAGATAAGTCTTCCGATGGAAAGCTTTGAAGGACGGCTTTACTATTCGACACAAATTTATGGAGTCGCAACCCACCACCATCTACAAGAGCCTTTTGAGTTCGCTTCATAAGGTCAACTGCGGACTCAACATCTGGGCATGACATCAACCCATCATCAACATAAAAGTTGTTATAAACAAAGTCCTGAATGTCATTATCTGCATTTTGCACTGCTCTCCTGAAACAATATGTGGCAACAGAGGGAGAAGGGCTATTCCCCAAAACATGTACAGTCATTCTGTAATCAATAAGAGGGCGATGAACTTCATTGTTTTCATGCCATACAAAACGCAAATAGTCTCTATGTGAATCTGTTACCTTAAAGTTGTAAAACATTTGTTCTACGTCTGCTGTCACTGCTACAGCCCCTTTACGGAATCTAAGTAAAACACCTAATAAATTGTTTGTTAGATCTGGTCCTTTTATTAAGACATCATTCAATGAAGTTCCGCTAAACTTAGCTGACGAATCAAAAACAATTCTCACTTTTCCAGGTTTTTTGGATGATATACCCCAAAAAAGGGAAGATACCAACATTCATTTCCTATGGGTAGATTTGGTGCCTTCTCAGCATGTTTGTTCACAAACATCTTATTCATGAATTCAAGTATATGCTCTTTTTTGTTAGGGTTCATGCGAAGACTACGTTCCAACGAATTAACTCTCTGCACTGCTTGTACTCTATTATTAGGCAACACAGGTCTGTCTTTGCGAAACGGAAGAGGTGCAGTCCACCGATTATCTGACCCTTGTTTCACTTTAGAATCCATCAATTCTATAAATAGTTTGTCCTCGAATGAAGGTCCAATAGTTTCATCGTAAGGTGTTCTCTCAAAGATAGATTCAGGTTTTACAGTAAAAGCATTTGCACAAGGTTGAAAATGAGAGGTGCGTCCATCTGGCAAAATAAAAGTTTTGTTTACAGTTACAGTTTCAGTTCGATGAATCTGACCGAGACAAGATTCTCCTACGATCATCCACCCTAATGGCAACCTTTGAGCATAGGGCAAGTTGTCACCTCCCAAGCGTTGATCAAGAACGTGATGGGCTTGAATCACATCTCTACCAATAAGTAATTCAATTTTGATATTCTGGTCAATGGGTGGTATGTGCGACGCTATGTTGTTAAGATGATCATGACTAGCTGCCACTTCTGGTGATGGTATCTCATCACGGTTGTTTGGTATGTCGTTGCATTCAATTAGTGATGGAATGTTTATAGAAGTACTATGATCTAACGCTTCAATTGTATAATGTCTTGCTACTCTACCCATTGTAGATACTTTGCCTGAGCATGATGATAATGTAAAATTTATATGTTCAGCAATCTCATTAAATATATCGAAAAACTTTGATGTACCTAATGAATGAGTACTTTGATCATCTATGATTGCATATACTTTCTGAGCCATGTGTGCTTTATTTTTTGGATAAACATAAATTGGCAAAATCTAAGCACAATACTTGCTACTACTCAACGGATTTCCACAAATCTTTGTACAAATAGCTGATACATGTGATAGGTTATTAAGCTCCCCTTCGTGAATCTTCTCACTTTCACAGTCATTTACAGATTGAGAGCCGTTATATGGATCTATGTTTTGGTCTTGTTGGTAAATGTGTAAAGCTGTTGGATGATTTGAACTTTTACAAATATTACAATGTATATTTTCTCTACAGCTTCTTTGTAAATGTTTCTTAAGACTGCAGCAACGAAAGCAAAGCCTGTTTTTCTGTAACAAGTCCATACGTTCAGTCATTGGCTTTTGACGGAAAGCTCTACATTCATTGAGATCGTGATTTGTGCCATGAATAGGACAAACTTGCTTTTCATCTATTGTGTATACATCAGTTTTTCTAGTAGATACACGCAAATTAGATTGCATACTAGCAGGATTAGAAGTTTTATTTGTTTGCGGAGCAAACTGAAAACTCGGATCTGTACGCCATTTTGCCATGTCATAAGTAAAATCAACAAAGAATGAGAATGGCGGGTACAACATATTGTGCCTTTTCTTGTATTTAATAGCTTCTGTTGACCATTTTTCCTGTAAGTTATGAGGAAGACAATTTACGATCTGATTAACGCCAGTTGAGGAGTCATAATAAGCGAGAACTTGTGAATATTGTGGATTGTTTTTAACAAATTGGATTTCACATAATATGTCATATAGTTCATACAGGCGTTCATAATCTTTGGCTGTATTGGTTAACTTCGGAAAGTTAGCAAGTTTGGTTTTTAAGCATTGCTCAATCAATTCTGGACTTCCATACCGAACATCCAATCGGTCCCAAATTTTGTGTAAACCACCAACATGATCACTAGCACTGGCAGCTTTGATAATTTCTGCTTGTCTTGCTGAATCTGGACCAAGCCATTTTATGAGAAGATCCAACTCTTCTGAAGGAGTCACACTAAGTTCTTTCATAACATCTTTAAATGTCTCTTTCCAAGATAGGAACTGAAATGGGCTATCATTGTATTTGATAAGTCGTGATAAAACAATGTCCTTCCGAGCCATCATCTTTGTGATCAAATTACACATAATTGTGAATTATTGTTGTTAACATTAGGAGGCACATATGGTGTAGATGTATTTGCATATGCGCTAAGTTGTGGAGATTGCTTTTCTGGTGTATTCACTATTGCAATTGGTTTTGTATCTGGTATATGTAGATTTTGAACATATTCTTTTGTTCGTTCTTTTTGAAATTCAGATACAGAGTCTAGATCGTCATCCTCTCCTACCATGGACTCATTTTCCAATATCCTGATCTCTGACTCCAACACCTCAGTCTCTTCTTTAATCTGAAGGATACTTAACTCTGCATCTAGGGCTGCCTTTTGTCTTATAAGATTAGCCTGTTTTGCACCGTATTTAACCTTCGTCTCTAATTGTGCTTTTTTTCTTAATATATCAGATTTACTTGATAAGTGACTGTGATTTGAAACTGAACGACTCGGTTTTATCTGAGTGAAGTCTATCTGTTCATGCTATTTTAGTTCTCGGTAGGTTGCCATTGTCACAACTGGTCGAAGCTTTTTCACTGTTATGGTTCACAAGAAAGACTAATAAGACTTCAAATTCTTTACTTGATAAACAAACCTCCGGAGAGGGTGAAAAACTAAAAAATACAAAATAAGCAATTCTTACTAACAATAAGCATTACAAAAATTTAGCATAACAGTACACAATAAAGTATCAATGCTAAAAACACAATATTTGGTTTTAAATCATCTTTTTTCTTTTTGTCAAATGAAATGTTCAATATTCAACTTGTGTTATACAATGATTGTCATAATAGTCTAAGCAAATTCACAGTTCATAATAGATGTAATAAAATAATTCAGTTACAGTAAAAAACAGTAACACACATGCTTGTGGTTTACAGTAGAAAATAGTCGCCTTTTTTCACAAATCGAAGTGAGTAGTTTACAATAACAAAAACCGCAAATTAAATACTTCTCAAGAGAAAACATCTTAATCAAAGCAAAGGAAATACAAAACAGCACACTGGATTTAAGAATTAAGTAAACAAAAGGTATGATAAACAGTTCATGTAAAATGACAAAAAAAAAAATGTTTGTCAACTGTTTAGGACGACTTAAAATAATATACTTGTCAGAGAAGGTTTATACATATGTAAAGAAAAATATGCTACATTTTAACTTACGCTTTGGTGTCGTGAAGTTACAAATTTCATGAGAAATTGTACAAAATTTTGCGTGAACACATTTTCCAAACGTGCCGGATATAAAAATAAGTGTATATAACAAGAAGATAAAAAACAAAGACGTGAACTCCGTTTTATTTCCGGAAACACGACAGTATATGAAATAACTGAAAAGCTGGTAACTTTTAAAAAGAAAATGTCTGTTACATCGGCGGATCCAGGGTCGGGGGAGGTTCCGTCGGTTGGAACCCTCCTTTTTGTGGACGATCTATGCATTTGAATTGGGACATATAGTTGGAACCTCCCCTTTGTCCTTGGTTGGGACCCCACTTTTTTAAAATGGCTGAATCCGCCCCTTTGTACAATTTTGCAGTAAAAAGGTCCCGAAATGTGGCGTCATATTTAAATAATTGTTAGTCAATATTGAATCTTTTATCATCACTGTTTTTGTGGTTGTTGAATATATTCTATTCTAGTTGAACATTTCCTTTCAGTTCTGGCTTGACATTTAATCAGCCGACGAAAAATATCTTATGTTATTTAACTTAAAAATCATGGAATAGAAAAATTGAACGTTGCCCTTAAAATAAGACGAATAGAAATTTATGCAACATTAAACTGCCCAGGTCTGAATGGTTTAGCCTTATTCAGGTTTTGAATGTACACAGCTATGAAAAACCTAGTTAGAGAAGGAAAGAGGAGCTACGAACATTCACGATGAGAAGGATTACCTGTTACGTTTGTTGACAATAAAGTAAATAAAAACACATTTGTATATATTTGAAGGAACCAAGACCAACGTTTCAAATAAAGGAATGCACAAGCTGAAATGAATGTTGCTTCCTCTTTACTAATCATTGATATTATATATGTTGCTAGTCCTTAATATCAAACTTAAGTACAACTATCATATAAACTTACCATTATCTAAGAAAATGAGGGCATGGTGATATAAACTAAACAAGAAATACACGTACACCTTACACTCATTCAATACACTAAAACTAGTTGACGTTTTGCTTATATATAATTTCTTAAAAAGCAACAGATTTAACTCAGAAAACTAAACATTGAACAACGAACCATAAAAATGAGGCCAATGTCAGATAAAGATGCCAGGCAGACATTTACAAATCTTCCATACATCAAATAAAGTTGACATATTGCTTGTAGTTTAAGGACTCAACATTCAAAAACATGACTTTGACCACCGAAACATGAAAGTGAGGTCAAGGTCAAGTGACACCTTTCAGTTAGACATAAACATCTTATAAATATTTTGTTCTATTGTTTTTTATTTGTCTTTGTTCTTTTATTAATATTAGAAAACACCAGCGAAATCGCGGGTATTTACAGCGTGTAAACTGTTGTAGGATGAATTTTTATAAGGTATCAAAAGCTCTCTCCCTTTTAACCAGAGTCTGTTATTTGTTTCCATAGTTTTTGCGTTTCTGTCTAAATGCCACTGGTAGGATTTGAATCTTGAATAAATTACTAAGTCTTATTTCTATCCTACTTTCATTTTGGCCAAATCTCTTCTTTCACTTACAACAATAAATGTTTTCATTTTTTTTTACTTATTTCAACATATATGAAATTGATATGACCCCTTACATAGAATATTTAAAAGAAGACAATAGACATAATACTTGGGAAGCATGACCCAATCTAACAATTATGAACCTTATTCCAAGACCACGAACAAAGGGAATTAATTGACGTCTGAACCTTCTGTATGCTTTGAACATACATATATTATAAATAAAGTGTATTTGCTCTTAACTTAAAATTCCAAGTTTCTTCTACACGGCGATCAATGCTATGATTATATAGAGAGTCTCTTTTTATGAAAGAAGTATATCATAGCATATATGTAGATAAACGCGAAAACAGTTGTCCTCTCTCCGAATACTTATTAAAATCATGTCCAAGTTTAAAACCGGAAGTCTTATCAATGACTAAAAGTCGGTCTGAATATGAAAAACAATATTCGGACCCCTTTTTTCGTTTTTCTCCCAAAATAACTCAATCTAAATGATTATAAGAATGGATGACGAATGCGATTATACATGTTACCTATAGGACACAGAGGCTTGTGGAGGAAAGAGAAACGACAAATAAAATGAGGTCTTCTCCTGTAATAATATAGATTACTTTTACTGTTTGGTCTGTTTTCTTTAATATCCATTTGATGTGGCTCGATTTATCCCGTCAATGTGTGTGTATAATTTTTCACTAGTGTGTTTTGTGTGTGCAGTTTTTTTGTATTTCATTGGTTTATATGTCGTAGCTCTGTACTTTTAAAGATCCCGCCATTATTATGTGTTGTCCTTATGTTATTGTTCTATTATACATTTCAAAATACTTAAAACCACAAATTGTTTTACTCGCGTAGTGGTATTAACCATATGTGGAATCTTAAAAATTCTACAGCACTTCTGGTTGATTTTAAGTCTCGGTCTATTCCTGGAATTAGTTCTCACATAACTTTTTTTAACCCTGTATACCGCCATGTGAAATTATACTTTTTTGTAAAATACTTTGAACGAAAAATTATTTGATATATCTTCCTACGTGACGTTTATATTTTTTGAAGTCATACACGCGTAGCAATGCAAGTGGTTTTTAAATTTGATGCTACTGTGCTTTTTAGTTATATATTTGTTTTTAAAATTTGTCTGTTTTGTTCACACAATTTTGTAAATATAATAAAAACTGGTGCGACTGTCATACAAGGGAGAGGTTTAGCGCTATCAAACCAGGTGCCATCCACCAATTTCTACATTTGAAAATGCCTGTACCAAAACGGGAATATGACAGTTCGTTTGATGTGTTTTATCATATGATTTTGGCTTTTGATTAATTACTTTCCGTTTTGAGTTCAGTATTTTTGTGATTTTACTTTTCGTACATCAAATATAGTAGAATTACTGCATACAGCATAAGAACAATCTACCAACTCACAAAAACTTAAATAAAACCATTGAACCATGAACATTCAGGTCAGGGTCAGATGACACCTGCCAGTTAGATATGTGCACCTTACAGTCCTTCCATACACTGCATACACTGCATATACTATACCTAAATTGCTTATAGTATCCGAGATATGAACGGGACTACCAAAGCTTATCCTTGTTCACTGATTAATGAAATAGGATCGAGGTCATATGAAAACTGTCTGACAGGCATGAGGACCTTGCAAGACACGCACATACCGAACAAAGTTATCCTTTTAATCATAGTCAAAATTGAAAATGAGCTTCAGGACAACGGATATGTGACAAATGTAATCCTCGTAATATGTGGCATCTTAATACAAGGTATGAAGAACCAAGGTTTTTCACTTTCTAAAATAAAAAGCTTTTAAGAATTAAGCTAACATCGCCCCAGCCACTGCTGCCATCGCCGCCGAATTCTTATCTCTTTGTCAAGCTTTCTGTGACAAAAGTCGAAAGGTTGACAGCAAACTTGAGCTGTATTGTATATATTACCATTTTAAAAACCCTTTTTAATGTCTATCATATTAAATCTGCTACATACATACATACAAACATGGTTAGCCTTACAGAGGTTATTAAATATCTCAATCGCAATAATTTAGAAAAATGCGGTAAAAGGTACAATTAATTTAACCAAATAATGCTGCCTAATAGCTTTTAAAAAGAATATTTTTAACGAAATGCTTCTGCAGCATTTGCTTTGCCTTACATAATTATTCTACCGCAATATTGCGGAGTATAAATCTGTGTTGATTGTATGTATGTATAAATGTATATGTGTGTTTATGTAAGTATGTTTGTTTATATATATACGTGGTTTTCAGAGCACCAGCTACTACTTATCGTCTTTTGTTGGAATCTAAATTGGTAACAGCTTAATTTTGCTGTTAAGCTTATTTCTTGCATGTCTGTCGTGAGGCTTATAGTTCCTTTGTTTTGTTCTCTAGGATTTCAATATCTTACTTTTTGCTTATATTGCTTTTGATCTGGCATATGTAAGATTAACGTCTTTTTTGTTGTCACATACGATTTATGTGAAGCAGTGTATCAATTTACTAAACAAAGGAACGCATATAAATGTTTGTACCAATAAAGTCGAGAAATATATATAAGGCGTAATAAAGTCATTTAAAATTTTTTTAATCTATTATTGCAAATTAACAAACAAATCTTTATATGTTACGGGTAAAAGAATAAAAATGATATATTTTTTTCATATTCGAGACAAGTACCTGAGAAATTTGCATTCTAATGCTTAATTTGACTAAAAAACTCAGCTAGTATGTTAACTTTTACAAGACACAAGTTTACAAAAGTAGCAAAACGGATTTAAGTGTCATATGAAGCAATATTTAGAAGAAAAAAAAAGGTTTAAGTTTTAGAAGCAGCAATATTTAAAATAATTTGCTTGTTGCAGTCCTCGCAACTTTGAATCAAATGAAAATACAAACTTCTCTCATTCTGTAACATCTTATACAAACATGTTCAAAAATCATACCATTGTTTAAATTTATTTCTGATTCAATAAACTTAGAGCAGACATATTATTCATGTTTTATCGTTTAAGACAAGTTTTCATTCTTTTTTAATAAAACAACTTTTTAGAATATTAAAGCAAATTTGATTTTGGCAATTGATACAAATATTCAAAACGTTCAAAGGATTTAGATGAAAACCAAAACTCTTTGCAAATTTTGTCTGATATCGTATACTTACATCATTATGAACACAGATGTTTTATCACGTATTATACATCATATTTACTCTGATCAAGAAACACATGACAAAAATGATAAAAAGGATATAAGTGGAATGTTAAGCAATATTTAGAAAAAAATGATTTGATTTTTAGATGTAGCAATATTCATAAAAATATGTTTATTGCAGTCCTCGCAACTTAAATCAAATGAAAATGCAAACTACTCTCATTCTGTAACATCGTATACAAACATGTTAAAAATGCATACCATTGTTTAAATTCATTTTTGATTCAATAAACTTAGAGCTGAAGTATAATTAACGTTTCATCGTTCAGAACACGTTTTTATTCTATTCTAGGTAAACAGCATTTGAGAATAAAGAAGAGAATTTTTTTCTGATAATTGATAACAATATTAAAAACGGTAAAAAGGGTATGAGCAAAATGGTGACTCTGTACATCCCTTTTAATTACGGTAGGTGTGTATGAGCCGCTTGCCTTGCACGTACCACCACACCACCTTATGTCCTCCAGACCTCAGACATGTATAATGCACATACATCTTATAAACCATTTTTTAATGTAGCTCTGCTCTTTGGTTACATATGTTTATAACATATATTATGCAAATAACATGAGTGCGCATGATAATCGCCTCTGTATATGCGTAGGTCGCTATGCTTATGTCGTCTGCAGATATAAGTCCATGTATGTATATATAAAATTGATAATGCATGTCTGTCTGTTTTTGAGTCTGTGTGTCTGTCTGTCTGTATGTAAGTATTATTTACGGTGACCTATAATTGTTAATGTCTGTTTCATTTTGGTCTATTGTGGATAGTTGTCTCATGCAATCATACCACATCTTCTTTTTTATATATGTATGTGTGTATTTATAGAAGAAAGAAGATGTGGTATCATTGCCAATGAGACAACTATCCACAAAAGACCAAAATGACACAAACCTTAACGACTATAGGTAACCGTACGGCCTTCAACAATGAGCAAAGCCCATACCGTATAGTCAGTTATAAAAGGCCCCGATAAGACAATGTAAAACAATTGAAACGAGAAAACTAACGGCCTCATTTATGTGAAAAAAAAAGTATGTATGTATGTATGTATGTATGTATGTATGTATGTATGTATGTATGTATGTATGTATATATGTATGTATGTATGTATGTATGTTTGTTTGTTTGTTTGTTTGTTTGTTTGTTTGTGTGTATGTATGTATGCATGTATGTATGTATGTATGTATGTATGTATGTATTTATGTATGTATAAATTTACATTATTTCTAATATTTTCGTTACGTACTTTGACGTGATGTAGCTCAAAAATCGTATCGCCATTTTACTCTAAAATTTATGCACATGCGCAAATACAACAAAGTCACTTGAATTTTATTTTCTGGGTTCATTTCATATCAGTCAGGTTTATACTAAAAACAAATTATCTCCCTTAGTGCAACTCAGTTGCAGTCTAGTAAAAACCCCCTAACCCTAACCCTAACCCTAACCCTAACCCTAACCCTAACCCTAACCCTAACCCTAACCCTAAACCCTAACCCTAACCCTAACCTAACCCTAACCCTAACCCTAACCCTAACCCTAACCCTAACCCTAACCCTAACCCTAACCCCTAACCCTAACCCTAACCCTAACCCTAACCCTAACCCTAACCCTAACCCTAACCCTAACCCTAACCCTAACCCTAACCCTAACCCTAACCCTAACCCTACATAAATTTGGTAATGGAACTGTCGTGTTGGATACCTTACTGCAATAGTTTGTAACTAACTGCGGTAATTAAAAGCCTATGTGTGCTAGCATGACCGAACTAAGTATTGGCGATTAACACGTGATGTTTTGTTAATTAACTGAAAAAGTTGCAAAAAAGTACAGAGCAGACAATTATGTTTAATCCAGGGCTGAAATAGAATTTTACGAGTTAAAAGGTCGTTAATCTTTTTTTGACTCGGGCGAATCATACCATTCGAATATGTTGAAAGGCCATCAAAATACCGAAGATATATTTGTATTAGCTAGACCCGATTTTGGTCTTATCAAAATTATAAATGTTATTGAACAAAAGAGAAGAAAATGAAGAAATTTGCATGACCCAAAAATATCAAATTCTTGTCACGATTATACATTGAACATGTTGAAGAAAATAACACCGAGTTTTTGCTTTATTTGATGATTTTTGAACTATACTTGAAAATGACAACTTTACTTAAGCTCTTTTAATTATGTCAATTGACAACAGGCACCAAAAGCGTTGTTTTGCGTTAACGCCTACAGTGCCTGTTTATTTTGTTCACGCATCGCTGTCAATGTAACGAAATTTGAAACGACTGTCAAACAAGTGAGACGTTTAGCAAGCGATAAGAATATGCTTAATCCACCATTTTCTACTTCAATTTTCCTTCGATAAGGCACTTTTCTTTTTTATATTTTCCTCGGAGTTCAGTTATTTAACTGTGATTTAACTGTTCGCACAGCACGTGGATTTTGGATTGTAGAACAAACAAACGAAAGAACAGAGTCTAATAAAGTATTTATATTGGTTGTATTCCCATATGGTGAAACAACGGCTACAATGCATCGATCAATTGGTCGAATTACATTTGTTTTAAGTATCTCATGTTAATGTTTTGAAATAGGTTCAAATAATGTCTATTTAGGCAACAGAAGTTTACCGCTAACCAAAACTCATAATCAACCGAGAGAAAACAAATCCATGCAAAACAATTAAAACAGAGGGAACACATTACCTACAACAAGAACAGACATAACGAATTACAACAAATACGCATGCATATTAAAACGAACAGTCTGGTAACAACTGTCATATTCCTGACTTGGTACAGGACATTTTCAAGAAAAAATGGTGGGTCGAACCTGGTTTTAAAGCATTCCAAACCACCCGCTTGTATGACAATTGTAACAATTAAACCGCTAAATAAAAAAAAAACAGATATACCGCACGACCAAACGTTATATATTTCCAATACTCATTTGATTTTTTAGGTAAAATTAGTTGTTTTATTTTTCAGTTCCCAGAATACAAAGTAACATGGCCAAAAAGTATATCTGAAGAATGTAATGCAATATTTACAGCTGTCCCTTGTTCGCCGATTCAAATGAAACCAAACCCTAGCCAACTAGTAGAGGTTTGTGAAATTAAATCTGAGAACTCTCTGATAGAACTCACATCGGATGACGGTATCAATGTATTAAAACAGGAAGATATCTCTGTAGAACTCTCGGAGGAAAATATGCCATTTACTTCAACACCAACCACTGAATCGAATAAACACAATATGTCAGAGGAATGCAACGGAAGACAGACAGCCGTACCGTTTTCACCGATTCATAGAAAACCAGAGCTTCATGATCATGATTATGTTAAGTCTAACCCTCGCCAACTAGAAGAGGCTGATGGAATTAAATCTGAGGACTCTCTATTTCAACTTACATCGGATGACGTTTGCAATGTATTAAAACAGGAAGATATCTCTGTAGAACTCTCGGAGGAAAATATGCCATTTACTTCAACACCAACCACTGAATCGAATAAACACAACATGTCTGAGGACTGTAATGGAAGACAGACAGCCGTACCGTGTTCACCGATTCATATAAAACCAGAGCTTCCTGATAATGATTATGTTAAGTCTAACCCTCGCCAACTAGAAGAGGCTGATCAAATTAAATCTGAGGACTCTCTAGTTCAACTTACATCGGATGACGTTTGCAATGTATTAAAACAGGAAGATATCTCTGTAGAACTCTCGGAGGATAATATGCCATTTACTTCAACACTAACCACTGAATCGAATAAACACAATATGTCTGAGGACTGTAATGGAAGACAGACAGCCGTACCGTGTTCACCGATTCATATAAAATTAGAGCTTCCTGATAATGATTATGTTAAGTCTAACCCTCGCCAACTAGAAGAGGCTGATGAAATTAAATCTGAGGACTCTCTAGTTCAACTTACATCGGATGACGTTTGCAATGTATTAAAACAGGAAGATATCTCTGTAGAACTCTCGGAGGAAAATATGTCATTTACTTCAACACAAACCACTGAATCGAATAAACACAATATATTTGAAGATTGTAACGGAAGAAAGACAGCCGTACCGTGTTCACCGATTCATATAAAACCAGAGCTTCCTGATCATGATTATGTACATAGATCGACGGATCATGTGTCTATAAGTAGTAACGATTCATTCATATCTGGTCACGGAAGAAGATTTTTTTCTCCAAATGAGGCTAAGAAAATACTTCACCTTTGTAAAAGTAATATAGATGCAAGGAATATTACACTTTGTTCAATTAAAAAAACATTAAATGAATCAGAAGACGGAAGACAATTACTTAATGCGCTCAATTCAAAAATGATATCGCCATCCAAGTTATGGAAAAAGATAATAGACAGAATTCGAACAGAGGTACGAAACAAAAAACAATGAACATTAAAATGATGCAATATATACTGCTTAGGAGACAATATATACTGATTACATTATAGACTCATATCTGATACTGGAGTTTTTGAATTCTAAAAGTGAGTCAAAGAAAAAACTGCTACAATTTTAGATATGAAAATAATGTCGTGAACGTCCACAAATTCATTATTTCAAGTCAAAGTAAAACTTAAAATGACGTTTAGTAAGCAAAATTCATCGATTTAACAAAATAAAATATGATACCCTAACCTTAAGGTTTGTCTGAAATTTTCGTGAAAAAAGCATATGATTTCCTGATTGGCAGTATGAAATCAGACATTTATCTTGATGATTCAATGCAAAAAATAGGCAACTTCTTTTCTCATTTTTGAAATTATCTGTACTTTAATTTGGTAGTATTACTGCGGTAGTTGATGCCTAACTGCGGTAGATGATGCCTAACTGCGGTAATTGAAAACCTATTTGTAGTAAGTACTAACATCAATGACAATATTATAGTTAGTTAAGACATGATAAAAAAAATGTGTTCTTAATGATGTGACTTTTCCATATCAGACAAAATTTGCAAAGATTTTTGTTTTGAATCTAAATACTTTGAATGTTATCTTTTTTTTATCAATTATCAGAAAGAAATTTGCTTCAATATTCTAAAATGTTGTTTTAATAGAAAAAAAATGAAAACTTGTTTTTAACGATGAAACAATAATAATATTTCTGATATAAGTTTATTCAATCAAAAATAAATTTAAACAATGGTATGATTTTTAAGCATGTTTGTATAAGGTGTTACAAAATGAGAGTAGGTTGCTTTATCATTTGATTTAAAGTCGCGAGGACTGCAATAAACATATTATTATTAATATTACAACATCTAAAACTCAAACCAGTTTTTTTTCTAAATACTGCTTAACATTCCACTTAAATCCTTTTTATTACTTTGGTTATCTTGTTTCTTGAATAAAGTAAATATAATATGATGTGACTTTTGATTATCAGACAAAATGCAGAGATTTTTGTTTTTTATCTAAATCTTTTTACTGTTTTGAATATTTTTATCAATTATCAGAAACACATTTTCTTCATTATTCTCAAAGGCTGTTTTCCTAGAAAAGAATGAAAACTAATCTGTGACGAGGATACGTAAATAATACTTCTGCTTTAAGTTTATTGAATCAAAAATGAATTTAAACAATGGTATGATTTTTTAACATGTTTGTATAAGATGTAACAGAATGAGAGACGTTTGCATTTTCATTTGATTTAAAGTTGCGAGGACTGCAATAAACATATTTTTATGAATATTGCTACATTTAAAGATCAAACCATTTTTTTTTCTTCATAATATTGCTAATCAATCCACTTAAATCCTTTTTATCCTTTTTGTTATTTTGTTTCTTGAAAAAAGTAAATATGATATATAATACGTGATAAAACATCTGTGTTTATAGTGATGTGAGTATTAAAAATCAGAAAAATTTGCAAAGATTTTTTTTTATCTAAATCCTCGAATATTTTGAATATTTGTATCAACTGTCAGAAACAAATTTGCTTCAATATTCTAAAATGTTGTTTTATAAGAATAGAATGAAAACTTGTTTTAAACGATGAAACGTTAATAATACTTCAGCTCTAAGTTTATTGAATGAAAAATGAATTTAAACAATGGTATGCTTTTTTAACATGTTTGTATAAGATGTTACAGAATGAGAGTAGTTTGCATTTTTATTTGATTTAAAGTTGCGAGGACTGCAATAAACATATTATTATGAATATTGCTACATTTAAAGATCAAACCATTTTTTTCTTCATAATATTGCTAATCAATCCACTTAAATCCTTTTTATTATTTTTGTCATTTTGTTTCTTGAAAAAAAGTAAATATGATATATAATACGTGATAAAACATCTGTGTTTATAATGATGTGAGTATTGAATATCAGAAAAATTTGCAAAGATTTTTTTTTATCTAAATCCTCGAATATTTGGAATATTTGTATCAACTGTCAGAAACAAATTTGCTTCAATATTCTAAAATGTTGTTTTATAAGAATAGAATGAAAACTTGTCTTAAACGATGAAACGTTAATAATACTTCAGCTCTAAGTTTATTGAATGAAAAATGAATTTAAACAATGGTAAGATTTTTTAACATGTTTGTATAAGATGTTACAGAATGAGAGTAATTTGCATTTTCATTTGATTTAAAGTTGCGAGGACTGCAATAAACATATTTTTATGAATATTGCTACATCTAAAAATCAAACCATTTTTTTCTAAATATTGCTTAACATTCCACTTATATCCTTTTTATCATTTTTGTTATGTGTTTCTTGATCAGAGTAAATATGATGTATAATACGTGATAAAACATCTGTGTTCATAATGATGTAAGTATACGATATCAGACAAAATTTGCAAAGAGTTTTGGTTTTCATCTAAATCCTTTGAACGTTTGGAATATTTGTATCAAATGTCAAAAACAAATTTGCATTAATATTCTAAAAAGTTGTTTTATTAGAAAAAGAATTAAAACTTGTCTTAAACGATGAAAATTTAATAATATGTCTGCTCTAAGTTGATTGAATCAGAAATGAATTTAAACAATGGTATGCATTTTTAACATGTTTGTATAAGATGTTACAGAATGAGAGTAGTTTGCATTTTCATTTGATTTAAAGTTGCGAGGACTGCAACAAGCCAATTATTTTAAATATTGCTGCATCTAAAACTCAAACCATTTTTTTCCCTAAATATTGCTTCATATGACACTTAAATCCTTTTTGCTACTTTTGTAAACTTGTGTCTTGTAAAAGTTAATATAATAGCTGTGTTTTTTAGTCAAATTAATCATTAGAATGCAAATTTCTCAGGTACTTGTCTCGAATATGAAAAACATATATCATTTTTATTCTTTTACCCGTAACATATAAAGATTTGTATGTTAATTTGCAATAAAAGATTAAAAAAAATTAAATGACTTTATTACGCCTTATATATATTTCTCAACTTTATTGGTACATGCATTTATATGCGTTCCTTTGTTTAGTAAATTGATACACTGTTTCACATAAATCGTATGTGGCAACAAAAAAGACGTTAATCTTACATATGCCAGATCAAAAGCAATATAAGCAAAAAGTAAGATATTGAAATCTTAAAAAAACAAAACAAAGGGAACTATAAGCCTCACGACAGACATTCAATAATAAGCTTAACAGCAAAATTAAGCTGTTACCAATTTAGATTCAAACAAAAGACGATAAGTAGTAGCTGGTGCTCTAAAAACCACGTATATATATAAACAAACATACTTACAGAAACACACATATACATTTATACATACATACAATCAACACAGATTTATACTCCGCAATATTGCGGTAGAATAATTATGTAAGGCAAAACAAATGCTGCAGAAGCATTTCGTTAAAAATATTCTTTTTAAAAGCTAATAGGCAGCATTATTTGGTTAAATTAATTGTACCTTTTACCGCATTTTTCTAAATTATTGCGATTGAGATATTTAATAACCTCTGTAAGGCCAACCATGTTTGTACGT